>NC_134700.1:239257587-239382587 GCF_043290135.1 Rhipicephalus microplus | reverse complement strand
AGTTTCACCTACGGGATGACGTCACTCAGAGGATGCCCGGTTGTGTTGTATGCTAGAGCACCGCATTTTCTGTGCTTTTGCTGCGTGCGCTTCCCTTTATTTCGAAGCTCAGTGCTTAAAGAAGTGGTAAGACCTGATAATACGGGCAAAGAAACCATGAATTCGTGCCCCCGGTGGCACTCTCGTGTCTAATTTGCATCGCGAAATTGTGACTAAAAACCAGTGCAGCCATGAGAGACGATGATAGTGGCGTCGCGAAAACAAAGCTGCCGTATTCCACAACTACGCATCCTATCTGCGACGTCAAAACGATCGCAGCGCTGGGCTCGCGGCCAATACTGCATAATGCGAATTCGTAGGTGGCACTCGGAGGCTCCGAAACACTCAACAAGGCCGACCGTGTTTGAATTTTTGTCTTTCCACAAGGTATCAAGTACGCCCCAGGTAATATTTATTTGGAAGTAAGACAGCATTCACCACGCCCTTATTCGTCTTTCTGTGGATACGCGAGGCACCTGCTACACATCTGTAAAATAGTATGGGTACTTTTCTGATTCTACCTGTAGCTGCTAACGATGAATAATTATGACTGAACACTTTGCAGTGGGTGGGAAGTATTATATGCTACCCGCTAGTCGCACAAGCATTTTGTGATGATTAGTTATCTCAATTTGAACCACGCTATATTAGTACTTAGGTTACGCGATTCGTTATCGACATCGCACTTGTATAGAGTCTTTTGGCAAATATCTTTTGATCACCAGCGTCGCTCTGGTATAGAATACTTGACGGCCACGCCAAGCGGAAAGGGGGGGGGGGGGTCATATCCCAGTCAATTCAGACCATTTTTTTTCATTTTATTCTTTTATGACAATCGGGTACTATTTCATTCCTTTTTCTTACGGCACTGGTGAATGTGACGGCGACGCCACTTAACGTTGCAAGGAAAACCTGGTAGCTGCGCTGTAAAACTTCAAACTTTCACGAAGTATCCTTCCTTGGAAATAAATGCTAAAATAACTGAAATATGGGAGCCGCAACGGGAATCGAATCGATTTCTCCATTGCAACGGTGCAGTACGAACTCTTGTGAAGTTCACGCGTTTGTTTCAAAGAAAACACCAAAGACACATAAGAACCCTCATACCAGCATATTAATAACTTTCCTGCAGTATATAAGTGACCGCTTCTACGTGTTGCTACTTTTAGTGGTGTCAATATCCGTGATGTTCGAAATATAAAATACAATTTGTCACTGTGTGGACTAACCCTCAGCGGATATATCAAGAAGTTGCTTATTATGTTTATAGAGGCATGTATGATCACGTCTGCCGAAATTCGAAAGTTTACTCTTATGTTTAACGGGCAGTGTTCGCGGAAGGGCCACGCTTAGAATGAGAAGCACGAGCAGTAGCACAGGATAGTGCGCAACGCGAAAGCACCTAGACCTGATTACGAGCGCTGAACAAAAGCGGAAGGTTTGTGACGGTGGCCGCCGGCTGCCACTTTCGAAAGTTCGTATTGAAAATGGGGAGCACTTGAACGGTGCTAGAGCCCATCAGTGCTTCCACCTCCCACCCCTGCCGCCCCCCCCCCAACTGTACCGCGGGTGATGCACTGGAGAGTTTCCGGTTTCCAGAGTGGGGTTCGAGACATTTATGAACTCGGTCACAAAAAAAAAAAAAACGGAACTAGTGAATGCTGTCCTTTCTTGGAGAAAAGAAGATGAAACGTCGGGAAAATGGCAGCATTTTTTTAACTTTGTCGAACTAAACATAAGCTTCTTCCCAAAAGGCTACAAAAATATATTTTTTAGCTGTTGTTGTTTATGAAGTTTGAGGTAATGGAAGATAGGCCGTGATGTGTTTCAAGGGTGGTGTCAATAATATTATTGTTAATATTGTTATTATATTATTATTATTATTATTATTATTATTATTATCATTATTATTATTATTATTATTATTATTATTATTATTATTATTATTATTATTATTATTATTA
Source organism: Rhipicephalus microplus (assembly GCF_043290135.1). NCBI lineage: Eukaryota > Metazoa > Arthropoda > Arachnida > Ixodida > Ixodidae > Rhipicephalus > Rhipicephalus microplus. The sequence goes on along the minus strand of NC_134700.1, from coordinate 239,380,584 downwards.
TTATTATTATTATTATTATTATTATTATTATTATTATTATTATTATTATTATTGTTATTAATATTATTATTATTGTTGTTGTTGTTGTTGTTGTTGTTGTTGTTGTTGTTTCACATTTATGCACAAACACACCAGGACACAGAGGGTTGGAGCGAGCTGGCAACACTTACCTGCAAAGGCAGGACACCTGCCTGCTCAATCGGGAAACGGGAACAGTTAGGGAAGAAGCAGCTAAAAAAGAGAGAGGGAGGTGAGAAAATTAAAAATACACGTATAAGGCAGACGGGTACAAAAAGGTATATAGTTAAAAGAAGAAATGAATTAGGCTTAGGGTCAATGCGGTTTTGTTCATGAACGTTCGAAAGGTTCTACTAATGCTAAATTAGTATGTTAAATTGTCTTACAGGAGACGCAGAGTGTACGACAGAGACTGCGAACACACTCTTGTCGGTATAAACGTTCATGCACAAGCCTAGAGGCAAGCCTTAGCTGATGTACATAAGAGAGCTTTACCTCTTCACCACCCAGATACATCAGTTGCTACGGAGTACTCCTTTTATGTATCAGAACATTGGTTGGTGCTCGCTTATACACACTGCTCAAACGGATAGCAAGAAAGAGTGTTGCTGCTCCGTACACAGCAGCAAAAGGAAATATTGACTAATGGCGGAGGGGTCAATTGACAGACTGAGTAGGTGTGTGTCATACTGAAAACAGAGGGGAGGTTTTGTGACGGACTTTTGAAAGTTAATTTGTAGAATAATGACGAGACGAACGTGCACTCCATCATATCAGTTTGTGATCTTTAAGCGTTGCCGACTCTGCCCGTCTAGTAATAAAGCTTTCCGACTACACGTGACGCACGCAAAACGTTGCTGCTTTGAGAAGTACCACTCATTGTATGTTTCTTTCATTTCACGGGCTGTACGTACAAACCTAATTGTTTGCGCGTACGAATGTTTACGAAATAAACGTTCAACCATGAGCTTAACCAACGGTTGCGTACTAAACAAGTTTCCTGCCTCTTTCTCGCCGCAGCACAAAAGAGAAAAAAAAAAGGTTGCAAGAAAATAAAAGCATCCAATTTCAAGTACTTAGGCTTCGACACCAAATAAAAATATGGAAAAAATAACTATATGGTTGTCACAGAACGAGCGCTAAAAAAGAGCGCGCCGCCAAATCCCTGCGACAGCGGGCGGCAGAAACGCCGCGAGGTAAAAAGAAAAAAAAACGAAAGCAAACATCCAGGGCTCCCGGGCGCGCGCTCTCCCCGCAGAAGCACGGCTTCGCAGACGATCCTCCTCACCCCACCTCGGCGGCCCAGCAAGCCCGCGATTTTTCCAGAACGAAGGGGGCGGGGCCATACCGAGTTGACTCACCGGCCGGAGAGGGCATTCCAACTGTCTCGCCCTCTTCCCAGCTTTCGCCGCGTATCGCGCCGACGAAATGACCAGAAATTTCTGGAAGGTGGCGCGGAAGGTATTTAATCGAGCGGCCGAGACGACAGAACAGGAGAAGACGGAACGTTAGCGCCAGAGCGCGTAGGAATTCCGCCGTGTAGTCGGCGAAGGTTCTGCCCGTAGTGACAGAACAGGAGGAGACGGAAGTAAGCGCCAGAGTGCGTAGAGAGTCCGCCGTGTAGTCGGCGAAGTTTTGGTCCGTAGGGACGGCTCGAGCTACAGGCAAGAGCGTGGGTTTTCCGCTATCGAGCGAAGACGCGGGCAACAGCTGCGTGTGTGAAGCCGACGGATTTCCGGCGAAGAAGTTGAAGTTTGAAGAGTGGCCTATTGAAGACGGGAGTTTTCCTGGAAGAGAAACTCCGGCGAGGTTTCCTGGAAGAGAGACTTCGAGAGCTGCGGAACGACAACAACGCTGGACTTTGAGTGAGTGATTCTCGGAAGAGTATCATTCAGACTTTTGTTCCAAGGACTTTGGACTGAATAGGTTTTCTATCTCTTTAGTCCTTAAGTGTCTTGGTTGTTCAATGCATGTGACTGCATCGTAGTGCGTATTGTTGTCTGTGTCCGTTGTTTCAAGTGTGGTTGATTGTACTGTGTAGTACATTGTCTGTTTGGTGACGTATTGTATGTAACTATTGTGGAGTGTGCATACGTGTGTATTGTTTTCGATCTGCCAATTTCGAGAATATAATTTGTTTGTTTATCAACTCTCGGCTCTGACTTGTTCTTTGGGCCACAGCCGGCGTCCGCTGGCGCACCAATAAGGACCACTTCTAAATTGTCCACGCTTTCGTGGTGCGGTTCGGGGGGCCGATACTTCGGCTCTTGGAATTAGCCCGGCGATCGCCTCCCTAATAAACGGGACAGGTGTGACAATTAATCTGGCGTCCGCGACAATGGTGTACAGCGTTATTTTGTTGAGGACCGGCAAGTGTGAAGATTGACGAGGCCTGAATTGTTTTCCCGTTGCATACTATAGAGGAGAAGCACCATACTAGGACCACAAAACGGCAAACTACGTGTCCTGCCTCACTCTCCCAACTCAGAAAGGCTGATATTAACGTGAAAACCAAAACGAAACAAGCGCCTATCAATCATTTTTAACGCAACACAAAGAAATCCATAAAATAAAAGGGGGATGGAGGAGCGGAGCCATTGAAGACAGCGGAAGACGAATGATTGCTTCAAATTAAACGGCACGGCGGAAAAAAAAGAGACCGTGCCCGCCTGCCCTCATCGCTCCCAGAAAGACATACGTGAAAATTAGTCGCCACGCACGAAACCCTGACATCCACTGAGAAAAACAAAAGCGGGGCCAATTAGATACGGTGCGTCTTGATTCTAGCCGGAACTACAATTCTTTCTTTCAACTTTTGTTTTGTTTTCTAGCTCTTGTCTGCTCAATTGTCGTGCAAGGTTGAAACCACGGCATTTTTTTTTTATCTTTATCGAATCACAGGAAGCATGGTTTCTTGTTCGTAATTACAGCACTTTTAATTAAAACGAAGCTGTACCGTAGTATTCGCCTCTATGGGTACAATAAGTCAGGTTCTGGAAGTTAGGAGGAGCTGAAAAAAATTAAAAACAGACAGGAAATCAAGCCATATTGCGCAAAACTGATGAACAGGGCAGCGAAAAAAAACTGAACCTTAAAGCAAAAGCATCGAATTAACATATTAGCAATAAATTTTCACCTGTATTGGTCCTCTGTATCACTTTTATCATTAACCTTATCAATATTACTTCGAGTCATTAAAAGTGAGTGCATATTAGCTTGCTTGATATTTGGTAACTCAGTGCTGCTTAATTATGTCAGTCTTTATCCTCAGCTACTGTCCCTGTGCGTAAATAGAGATGTAAACTGAGAATGCAACACAAAAGTTCTCAATGTCCCTTTTTACTTCGTCCCCGATTCAAACTTAAGTGGTGGTCTGCCTTTTTCTTCGTTCACAGTGCGACGCTTCATCATCGCAATGACGTACAATAAACTACACTTTTTGCAAAACAGTTCGGCGTAAACCCGCAAGGTAGTAGAAGGTTTAGTACCAGGACCCCGAACTAGGGCGAATTTTTCGGCAACTAAGCTTTTCTTTCTGAGAAATCCGTTGGATTTTGTTGAGGCTTCCTGCTACAAACGGGTGGTGGTGTTCTTTCCCGTATTTAAACTACAGTTATTTGTTATCGAATATAAAGTGTGGTTGTTATCACCCTACACTTAAACTCCATAGTTTTTCTTCGTCCCACGCTAAAATTAAGCCTGCATAATCGCCCGGCCACTTTCGTTGCTTCCTCTGGTTGATTCTAATTGGTTTAAATTTACTCTGAGTCCGCACTGCATCTAGCGGGGTATTTCGTGCGGAGAGATCTGCAAAATAGAGCGGATTTTTTTTTCTTTTACAACATTTTTTCTCAAAGTTGTCCATCTAGATCGTGACTACTTTCACTGCTCGAAAACAGGCTGCGAGAGCTTAATTATTCGCTGCCATTGCGCCGCAGTGCTCGAGTGTGTTGCTGGCTTGATAACGGTTGAATCGTCTGGGAGGTCATTCGAAAATAAAACACGGAACAGACAATGTGAGACAACTGCCCGACGTCGTGATTAGACAAGAAATCACGTTCGTCTCATTTAGCATACTGCCTTGCTGAAAAAAGGCACAAAACTTCTAGAGAGGAAGTCTGGAGAATAAAATAAGTGTAGCAAAAGATTATGTGACAAAATGGCAATGTCAGGTCTGCAGAAAAGAAGCGTCCACGTAAAAAAGTACACCACGGTGTGCGAGGCAGCACGGATAGAGGAGACTGTTACTATTCTTTGTGAGCGACTACGAGATCTTGTAATAACGGTATTGTGAGAAAGAAACTTCAATGAAAAGATCGAAAACGCTCTAATGCAAAATACAAGCAATACAAAGAAGAAAAGGAACCGAGTTCTCTGTGCGTTCGCACAGCAGCGACCACAGCTCACTCCGGAGACATCGTGCAGGGCTTGTTTTAATTATCGGTGTCCGATCCGGGAGAGACAAATTTAATTTACTGCTGAGATTACTGATTTGAAACACGACGCGGACGACAGCCAATACAAGAAGGCAGTAACTGTAAGGCTGAATTGAATGCAAAAACTCCCTGTCCTTCCTTTTTCAATCCTCCTCCTCCTCCTAAACGCAAAAAAACAATGTTAGCAACGGTAGGTTGAAAGAAGGTAGCGGGGTGTGCACAGAGCGACGTAACAGACGACTAGTCGAGAATTATTAAAAGCTAAGATGACGAACAGCGCAGAATAATGGCTCCTGACGTTAGACGTAGCTGCACGTAGCTACAGGGGTAGAATGCACGTAATAGAAGTAAACTATAAGTCACAGAATGGAAAAAAAAACGTCAGCTTAAAAGTGGGCGTTTTTTAGCCTGGTGTTGTCATGAAGGTTTATCTGCTGTACCTGCTCTATAAACAGCAACTTCTTCTGTGGCCCTTATTCCAAACGCGACTGATGACTATCTATGGTGAACTAACAAGTAGCAAGAACACAAGTGCACGAACAAGTTCTTGTCACTGTTCCGGTGGGGAGATTGACGAGATATTCCACGGTAAATCTTTGTGATGCACCAGATGACAAATGCGAGGTTGCGTGAATTGATTTAGAGAGGAAGTCAGCTTTTATGCTGGATTTCGGTATAGTACGCTGGTCACAACCACGTGATTGCGGGTGTTTTCATACATCTCGTTTAATTCGATCAGCAAATTTTCATTGACCTACAGCATAACTAAAACAATTACTTTTAAGGGATAACATATATATTAATGAGTCATATAAGATAACTAACGTAAATGCGTTCAAGAACAAAATTCTTTGTGACAAAAACAAGCATGTACGGATCAATGAAAAATATTCAACCTGGAATCACCCCCCAAATTAAGCTTCCGGTTTGATTTTTTTTCTAATCTTTCTCATTTATTTCTTAAAGCAACCAAACTAGTTTTCTGAAGCTTACAACCTTGTTTCAGCCGCAAACCTGTGATAAGCTTTTTTTAAAGGAAAGGCTGGTATTTCTCAATTCATGTTTTTTGAGTGGCTACAGCTTTCCTTTTGTTTTACTAATTATAGCAGGTAAGCTAGAAGAGGCAAAATCATATACGGGTAATATGTGAAATGACATCTCTTCTTTTTTTCGTAGGTAAGGTGTTCTTAATTTCAAGTGCAGCCCATGTAAAGCAGATTTTGTTATAACAATAGAGTACAGCCTTAGATAAGTAAGCTCGCCCACCCAGGTTTAGAAAATGTGTACAGTCAGGGGTACAAGCTCAGAACTCCTCAAGCAATAACCCTACCGCACCCTTACATTTGTAATAATAAAAACCATCAGAATACGAAGAGAATAAACCTAAAAAGTCGTAGTCTTTCATTTATTCCAGAAGTTTACCAAGTGAAATGAGTCAACGTAAACTTTCACTTAAAAGATATGGCGGTGGCAGTTGAAAAATGCATGCTCTTTGGCAAACTGCAGGATCCCACTTACAGCCTCCCACGTAAATAAAGACGCAGCTGACGAAAGCGTAGCGTATCGCGACCCCGTTTTTTCACAAAAAATAATGAAACATAAGAAAACTGTGCGCGTCGAGTCAGCTTTGAAGTTTTTATCGCCTAAGTCGATCTGCATATCCATTACCTTGAATTAACTTTTGTCAGGAAAGAACGATAGGCTGAAACTGCGACTTGACTGCAGAGTCGTTAATGCGGGAAAGTTCTTTATTCAGATTCGTTTTGTTCACAGGTGCTTGATATAAATCAAAAGGACATCAATAAAAGTTTGAAGCAGTGCTGTGTGCACCAGGGTGCGTCTTTGTGGAAGGAATAAGGGGCCCATGTTGTGTTAGTTCTTGAGAGAAAACTTTCTGGAACAAGAGAAGAGTGCTGTAATCGAGACAATTTTTTTGGCGCACTTAACTACTCCAGTTTTTCCCCTATTCTGCTTCTGTGGGAACCACGTCACTGGCAAAAGTTCATTTCTGGTGGAGACGCTTCGCGGCAGAAAAAACAAATGAAAGTAAGTAAAAGGCAACAGATACCGAGGAGCCAGTCGATGCTATACTTTATAGTCTACTGGAACTGAGACAGTTGATAATGCTATCTGGAGAGAAGCGATCTGGCCTTGAACAGCAAGGTAGTTGTGAAGAAATCAGCTCTCAATTCGCTCTTTTAACTCGTGGAGTTTTTCACAGCTCTTGCACGTTGGGTTGGTTGGTTCGAAACACCAGAAACGAAATATACTTGATTTTGTTTCATTTTAAGTATTTGACAGAAAAGTAGCGTAAAAAAATCACAGCATATCGACGGAGTGAATGATGATTGGTGGGGCGAAGCGTCGTCAGTCCGTTCATGCTTTCGTCGGCCCATTCATTCTTGCTTCCGTCTGTTCATGCATTCGTCCATGCGTCCGTCCGTATGTCCGTTCTTCCGTCTGTCCATTCGTCCGTCCGCAAACCTGTTCGTGTGGCCGTCCTTCTGTCTGTCTGTGCTTTCATCAGTCAGTCCATCTGTCCGTCTATCTAGTGAACACTCCAAGTACAGCCTTGTCACTTTTTTTCATCATGTATTCATCATATACAAGTGCCGCGATCAAGCGGACATTCTGAAGACCACTTTTTGGCTATGTGCCACCGGTAGCAACATACACCATTCGATGATGGACAGACCCGTTCCCTAAGTAGCTTCTCCCCTTGAAGAAGCTCAGAAACAAGAGGAATGAGGGCTCATGTTTTTCGTTTGAGTGCTTGCTTTTTGTCAAAGATTTATTGCACACCTTCGATCCAACGGCGTATAGCATTAGCCACCTGGATGTCATGTTTCATTTAGCCTATGGAATGTAACACTTGTAATACAGAGTAGACACAATAGTTCATCTGCACGTTTGGCTGATGCCTCGAGCCCATGACCCTTTAAAAACAATGTAGACTACGATGGCGAAAAATACCCAGTGGAGACCTTTGCATACAGCAGGGCGGAGATATGTTTGCTGCGACGTTGGCACATTGCGATTGGTAGCTTACACTAATGTTAGGGTTCTGTCGCAATATTTCTAATTCGTTGTAAATGACACTTTCAATACATTCAGCAACTTCCGCTGCTTGAACTGACCATTTCCACGTGTATCAATTCATGCTTCTCGTTCGTGTGTTCATCTGTTTTGTTAGAATAGCCATAAAACACCGGTGAATAAAAGTGTATTTCTCACAACGATGATTGTGATAGCGGCAATGAGGTCGTGATGTACAGTCTCTTCACAGCGGGTAGACACAATAGATGTGCTGGCCTATAAAAGGCATATATGGCATAACGAGAGACCTTAGTATTTACACGAAAAAGGTAACATTACGCTGTGAACGTGGAAGACATTATAGCCAGCGCATTCTTTTTGCTTGCAAAAAAAGCGTTTTCATAGTTACCATGGTAGCTGCACTCGCTAACACTCCCAGGTTTACATGTGCGACAATATCTCCCCCCCCCCTAAAAAAATGAGCAAGAGGACGTTTGACGCTATATGTGCCTTGGTAGAGCGTCAGCCTTGTTTTGCGGAGGCTGCGGATTTGGTCTCTGCAGGTGGAGAGCCATCTTTTCTTTCAATTTCATTTGTTTTGCCATTTTAAAAACTACACTACAATCAAGAGAATAAATTCTTGTCCCTTATTACTTTCTTGACTTCATCTTCTATTAGATTTTTCAGGATGTGCGCGTGTAGAACTGTGTAACTTGCGCAGTCTGCCTCAAGGACTGCGAATACTGCGAATAAAGATGCGCATAAAAGTATATTGTGAAATTATAAGGCGTTGTATTCTCTCAAGTAGAGTTACGCTGCAGCCTCTTTCCTTACGTTCCTGCATTAATTCTTTGCTGGCATTCTTCGGATAGTTATAGCGGTTTATGTCTGTATAACACCTCTGAAAAACCCCTCGGTGAGACAAAATAAAATGGAAAGGTTCACTAGTGTCAACCAAAGGGATTGAGCAAAGTAATTTAAACATGCTGAAATGCATTGGGGCTACCAGAAGTCCTTTGATTATATTCAAAGTAAGCATAATTTATGCGTTTTTGGTTCAACGATACAGGCTTATTGTAACGTGTTTCAATGGTGCAATTCGGACAACTGCATAAAAAATGGACAAACGAGAAAAAATAAAATGCGTTTAGCTTTTATATCGATAGAGGTTGGCCTTTTCAGAAATTGGTCACAGCAGCCACACAAAAGGCCTCTATAACCTAACATTTGGCAGCACTTATGCATCCAACTACCACCAAAATTCAGGAAAGAAAAAAAACTGTATGGGATGACGAAGGAATGAAGAGCAATATGCTGTGAAAATGGTACAAGAATGTGGAGAGGCAGATAACAGCCACTTGGTGGACGTGCGCCACAAATATGACTCGGGCAATGCGGCGATTGAATCAAATTTGTTGAAAGCCAAACACATTGCACGAGTTGCTGCAGGACTATATAAACGTGTGAGAGTAAAGCAGGAGGCGTTCATTTGAAGGAGAGCAGGCTATCTTAGTAGCATTTATTTCAAGAGTGATTTCCTTGTTTGTGTCTAGTGATAGATATGATTCGAACGAATTTTCGTTTCCTGCGAAAAAAAAATGAAGCAGCTTCAGAAGGGTGCATACGCATGTCTGGAAAACAGAAGTAAAAAGAAAAAGATGCGTATTTATTCAGCATACATATTTTACATGGTTTTGTGAAAAGGTGTGGAGCAACGTCGAGCCCAAGGGTAAGTTCCACTGACATGAGGCCTCGGACTTGAATTCTTAAGCCTCACTTATATCTGTTTCGCGTCTAGAGTTGTTTTAGAAGAACCATTAAAACGAAAAAAAAAGATTGACGGCAATGCAAGGAGGTGAACCTCTGTGCATTTTCGATTGTGAAGGGAACAAATGCGGTAGCAGCGGGACGGCCAACTTTTCTGTGCGGTGTTTTGAAAAAAAAAACGAATTCTGCTTTTTCTCAATAAGAAAGCCTTAGATTCTTCGTCAAAGATCAAAGTTTACCGTGATCCTGCGTCGACACTGATGCAAAAAGTAATCATCACGTTAAGACGTCGCCATATGACGAGAGTAGTGTCACAATTTTTTATGAACATTGTGTTATTATTGTGTTACTTTCTTTTGAATATTTCAATATTTAGATAAATGTTGTGTACAATTTTTGTATCTATATATGTTTAGGTGAGCGTACAAGTATGTTTGCCCTTCCTGCAAGGACCACAATGTGGTCTATATATATATATATATATATATGTATATATTTAGAACTTTTGTGACATCGCTGCGACATCAGTAGTTTAGCGATTAGTGACGTTACCAACTACTACAATGTGAAATATCGCTGTGATCGCAAGATATAATTGATCGGTCAAGCATGGGCTGATTCGACTTGCCTTGATGTTAATCTTCTGTCTATTATGGCACGCATACCCAATGTGAAGCATCGGCCAAGAAAGAGTGCTGTGTTTATTTTTAAATACTGCTTACGAATAAAAATATGAAAATAATATTTAAAAATACCAGTGAGAGAAAGAGAGAAAGGACAAAATAACCAGAAGAGAAATGTTGAAATTTTTAGCTGCCCAGACAGCTGCATTAACTTCGGTGGCAAAACTTCATCTTCATCTTCAATGAGCATTTCTTCTCTTTTTTTTGTTCCTTAGAAATAGTGACGTTCTATACCCTAACTTTGATATTTCTTCAAGGGCACATCAATGAAGGGTCACTAAGAAAAACGTTTGCTGAGGTCTATTCTCTCTACATCTGATTTTATGGTGCCACTAGTTAGTTTCTTACCTAGAATACACTTCTGCAAAGGCAAGCGTTTTTCGTTCACCTATCCCGTCGGGGATATCCGAACCCATAGCCTTTGAATTGGGCTTTCCGTCATAGCGCGTTCGTACCATTTATGTAAATTTTTATTTTTCGCCCGTGTTTCTTCATCTGAACTTGCTTCACAATTACTACGATTGAGTGTAAGGCAACAATTAGTATCTCATATTGTTTCTTTGGCCTAGTTGTTGGTTGAAATTGTTGTTTTGTTTATTGAGTCCCACGAGAAAACTGAACCTCTTTCGTTCATATAGGGCAGTCTCTTGTTAACCTTTGAATAACATAAATTTAATGCAAACATGTGCCGCTGCTAGTAGTCAGAGGCTCAAACGTAAATTTTAAAACTTATTTGAGGAAGAAATGCGTATGCTAATAACCGCTCGATTTGAACAGTATAAAAGGCTGCATCGCTATGGTACGACGTGATTTGCAAGCACAGGCCGATAGGCTGCAGTCGAAATATTATTTATATATGCGCCCAAGCTAACCGCCACTACGAGTTTTTGAAGGCCACAGTAATTTGTACACGACGAATTAGGATAGCAGGAAGGCAACGGTGAAATGTAAATTCAAGGAAAGAGAACAGAAACATCGAAGCAAGATTGATGGTCTTATGAAGAACAGAGCTCAGTACCATCTTGCTGCACCAAGGCACGAGCCTGGCGCTAACCACAAACAACAAAAAAATACGACAATAATAATAACAACGGCATGCAAAAATATTTTGAACGTTCTAAACTCCATTTGCATATTGAGTGGATTGAACAGAGTCAGCGGTTTTGGTTCCTAAGGCCGCCGACATGGACCCCGTCAATTTATTCAACGCCTCGCAGCAGGAATAAAGTGGCAAAATGAAGGTGGGTAAGGAAAGCTGTAAAGGCTTTCCCCTTTACCACAGCCAAGCCCTTCTGCCCTCACTCTTTTTTGTTCCCACACATACAGCCCTCTCAGCAGTTCGGCTGCGTGCGGTGATGTCGCGGTTCCCCACACACTCTTTGCTCAATACGTGACGGCCATGATTATGACAGCGAGTCCCGTATACTCAAACTGATCAGCATGGTCAGCGTGTACGTGCCCCAAACATAGCGTCTGTGTTTTTTGCAACTTTAAACTGGAGAAACCGTACGGATAGCATTGTTAGCGTGATGGTCCGTGAAGGGGACGTGACTCGCTAAGCAGAAAACTGTCTCTAAAGAGAGATCGTTCGTAATATTAAAGACAACACATTCGGCGTAGACACAAGAGTTGTTCTATTTATTTCTCAAGTGTGATATCGATATGTCGCTCTATTGTCTGGTGTAAGAGTACAGTGCAAAGAGCTTGTTACGAAACCTTAGACAAACATAGTATTTCACATACAGGTACTGTCACATGCACAACAAACTAACAAACCATTTTCATTACACATCTGAACACTTTTCATTATATAGGTGTTCCTTGAGGTGTTGCAATTCTGGATGTCATGTCATTGCTAAAGACTTCTTCAATGACCCGACTTCAGCGTATAATAAATAATATACCTCTTGCCCAAACTTTGGCGTGGTTATAACCTACTTGACATAGATTTATCAAATAACCCTGATTTTTCTAAATTTCAATAGTAGTAAGACCGAGAAATTAAGAGGTTGTAAATAGTTCTACTCGCAATGAAAGTTCACAACAAAAAGCACATATTTAGCTACATGCGCATATCACCCCCCCCCCCCCCCAAAAAAAAAAATGTGTCGTATAACACTGACTCCATGTCAAGCATTACTGTTCTTTTGGCGGCTTCCGAATATATTCTAGAACATGTTTCCACTATTTGCAGATCTCGGCCAAGCTTTCTTTGGAAAATATCATTTAGGAGAGAATTTAGTCATCACTAAAACAGCTTCTCAGTTTCAATTTTTTTTCTTTAGCAATGAAGCAACATATGGATAAAAAAGTACCGCCATTTTCACAAAGTGAGTGATGTCATATGAGTTTGCTTGGAGATGATTGGGTAAACCACAAATTTTACGTACTCATCTCCTATCATCATATACAGACAGGACAACGTTGTTATATATACATTACAGACACAATGTTCATTATTCACAATTGGATACACTACATACATTATATACAGGCTAGAGATGTTCTCTCGCAAAATCACGCAAATTACAAGAAGGGCGTCCTTAGATAATTTCAGAGACTTGTTTCTTTGTAAAGGTAATGGTGGTCAGGTACAAGTTTCTTTAGTATGCATAGAATATATATAATATGCAAACAGTAGAGAGGTAATTTTACTAAGTACACTGCCCGCTGGATTCTCCGCTTCTTTGGTGCAGTAGACCGGAATGAATTCATTGATGTGCATGTTTCCACCGTTTCACGTCTTCGTGAAGCAGAGCGCGTCTACTGCGGTCAGGACAGAATCATGTTCGATGGCATGAACGTGTGTGTTGAAGGAAGGAAAGAAGGAAGGAAGGAAGGAAGGAAGGAAGGAAGGAAGGAAGGAAGGAAGGAAAGAAGGAAGGAAGGACGAAAAGAACGGCAGGGAGATTATCCAGCCTATAGACAGCCGGTTTGCTACCCGGCGCATGGGAGGGGGATGAGGGAGATGAAAGATAGAGAGGTGAGAGGGAAGAGAGATAAACAACACAGCACATTAGGCAGCACACGCGCGCACACTCAGTCATAGTCCAGACCAATCTTGGTGTGTGACATTGCTGTTACAGTCACTTCTTCAAGTCTGTGTCGCGTACGAATTACAACAGAGCTTTTGTCGCCTTGTGTTGCAATGTCTTCTCTCGGGCACTCGACAGAATAGTGTCCACAGACATTTGGCTGTTGTCGATGCGCGCAGTAACGCACACCAGTGACACTCTCTGGATTTCACACAACAAAATGTCGCCCAGAATGTGGTGTAGCGTCTCTTCGCAATGACAGACATCGCAGAGAGCGTTGTCGGCCATTCCTATGGCAAAGGAATAAAATTTTGTAAATGCCACTCCTAGCCATAGGCGATGAAGAAGGGTGGCCTCAATTCGGTCGAGCCCAGTGGGCATGCGGAGAGCCATCAAAGAGGACAGGTGGTGTTGACGATTCGTCTCGTTTCTTGGTGGCTCATAGTGAAAGCCGTCATAGTGAAAGTCGTCGAATATTACTGGCAGCATCGGTCCGCGAAAGTGGTATGGCTTCTTCTCATGTTCCTTCAAGAGCTGCCCACGCGGCAGTATCGGCATGTTGGTTCTCTATGATGCCGCAGTGACTTGGCAGCCATTGAAGCGTCACATGATGCCCTTTCTTGTGTGAAGTGTGGAGAAGACACGGAATTTCGAAAACAAGATGTTTGTACGGCTTGCGACGCAGTAATGAGAGCACAGATTGTAGGCCAGCCCTTGAGTAGCTGAAAATCTACCATTGTTGCGGTGGTTCCTTGATTGACCACACTAAGTGCAGCCCGCAAAGCAGCTAGTTCCGCTGCTGTAGATGCCGTGGAGTGGTCAGTCCTAAACCTGATGGTAACACCTCTTGCTGGGACAACTACTGCACCTGACGAACACTGGCGGTTCATGGAGCCATCGGTATATATATGTATATTGCTTTAATATTTCTGGTGCAAAAGAAGAGACAGTTGTTTTAGCACGGGCGACGAAACCTCAGATTTCCTCCGGATCCCTGGTACACTAAGATGTACTGTGGGTCGAATAAGACACAAAGGAGATATCGATGGTTTAGATGCAAGAGTGATGCCTGAGGGAATTTTCTCGTTGTATTTCACAATCATTTTAGCGAACGATGCTGGGCGCCTCTCTGAAGGCAACAGTGCAAGGTGGTGACAAGAGCACGAGCGAAGTGTCTGATGTGCGTTCTCAGGACTGCTACAACAATGTGAGTTTGTATTGGATAGTCACCAGCAATTGCAATCGTTGCCTCTTTTGACGTACATCCGGGCAGACCGAGGCACACTCTCAGTGCTTGGGCTTGTACGGCCTGTAGAACACGAACGTTGGTTTTGCAAGTATTGCTAAGCACGGGCAAGCTATATCTCAGGAAACCAAGAAACAGGGCTCTGTAAAGTTCTATCATTGCGTTTACTGACATCACCCACGTCTTTCCTGCCAGGAACTTGAAAATTGGGAAATAGCGGTGAGGCGCTTCTTCATATAGGCCACATGCGGACTCCAACAGAGGTTCCTATCAATAATGATGCCAAGAAACCGGTAGGTTCTGGCGTAAGAAATCGGTCGCCCACAAATTGAGATGACATAAGGGATCATTGCTTTGTGAGTGAAGGCCACCAGCGCGCATTTTTTCTGGTGATATGCTGAGACCTTGTTTTAAGAATTAGTTGTCAAGCATCTTTGCTGCTTTTTGAAGCCAGGGATGTATCTGAGGATGTGTGACTGCTGAAGTCCAGACACAGATGTCGTCTGCGTATATTAAGATTTAATGGTACTTGGCAAGTATTCAGCAAGGCCAATTAGTGCAAGATTGAATAGCGTCGAGCTAAAAACTCCGCCTTCAGGAACACCCCTGGAAATATAGCGTCACGTAGTTGGGCCATCTTATGTTAACACAATGAACGATCTTGCGGCCAGGTAACTCGAAATCCACCGAAAGACTCGACCACCAAGGCCAACCACCGCAATAGCACCGAAAATGAACGTGCCTGTTGAGGTACCACACCTTAAGAACAGTAAAGGCGAACTTGGTCAAGTGGTGGACTTCTTCTCGCAGGGAACGAAGGTACCATTGCGTTAGCGTGGGCAACCTGTGCTGCTCGAGACGCGAAGCTCGCCGAACACGCCCTTGTGTTCCTTGGAGGTCTTGTTGGTCCCTTGCATTCCTTTGAGGTCTTGTGGTAAAAGTGGCGGTCCCCGTTGGTGTTGGTGAGGTACAAGTTGCCGACGTTGGTAGAGTGACTGAGTGCCACGTGCACGAATGGCTGCTGGTGCCTCTTGCTGTAGCTTGTATAGCCTACAACCAAGGAGTAGGTTCCCGCTTGAGACTTGTGTACCGTTAAGGCACTGGCTTGCACGAAGGAGAACTGCTTGCGACGGCAGGAAATGACCGTCTTGCGGTCGATGGTGAGCGTGACGGTGAGAGGTTGAAGTGTTCAGGGCGGTTCTACATCGTAGCCGTTTCGCCCGGTTTCTCTGGCCCGCAGGTCAGTGTTTGCTCAGTAGCGAGCCCTCTTTGCTTTAGCCTACTGAGCCGTTACCGCATGGTTTTATCGGCAAGCCCGAGCTGCTCCTGCGTTGCGAGCCTATCACACTGCTGACTTAGCTTCTGGGGTGTTCATCGGCCAAGGGGTAACGAAGGTTTTCAATGGCGTGAGCTCCCGACGAAGAGAAAGGAAGCGCGCGTGCTGAGAGCATTTCTGAAATCACCAGATAAGTGTACATGCCGCCACCACTACCGAGCATGGTGCGAGCATAAGAAGCTTGCCGAGCAAGCACCTAAATGAAGGGAGGCAACGCTTTGAATGGATGCGTAGTAAAAAAAAGGTTTGTAAGGATTCATCGTTCTTTTCAGCCGCAGAGACCCTTTCGGTTGACAGTCAGCGTTTGTGTTGCCATGTTGCCTTGTTGTTGCCGCGTTTACACGTTTTATCTTCACTTACAATTTACCCAACATGTGACCTGAAGTTAATAATAATAATAATAATAATAACCGCGGTTTTACATCTCGAAACCACGATATGATTATGAGGAACGCAGGGGAGGAGAGTTCCGGTAATTACAACAAGCTGATGGTCTTTAAGGTGACCTGACTTCGTACAGTGCATAGCACTTTACCATTCTGGCGTCTCTCGTAGTCATATATGGTGGTTTTAGGACGTTAAACACACATATCTTCGTCATCACTCTACTATTTTACGTCCATTTAAATGCGAGGGCCAAGACCGGAACACATTCTATGGCTTTTGAGTCAGCAGGCGAACACCGTAAAGCGTATCTAGCTCAGTGTGACTGATGCTCCTAACTTTATGGAAGGTATTTACGGCATCCGTGGCAAATGAAAGATAGAAATTTATGAAAAAGAAGAAAAAAGTAGGGATGTAAATATATAGCAAAACTGGTTTGCTACCCCGCACACCAGGTAATTAAGGAATAGAAATGAAAGAGAAATGATCAAATAAAAAGAGAACCGAAAATTGCACGCGTGTACGTACATGTAAAACCTTCCAATCATAGCCGTTCTGAGAGGCCTGTTGAAGCAGAAAAGCGCAGTAGCACCTGCCCAGCCGTCTTTTGTGATGGTGAATCCTGCCTAAGGCGCCAAATTTTTCTGAATAAGTTTGATTGTGCGGTTCATCGAACACATCGTAAAGTGTGTGTGTCTGCGAACAGCACTGTCGACATTCGCTCAAAATGCTGAACCGTTTTATCACTGCCGCAGTGGTCACTAGCTGTGGCATCGGCCATTCTATTGGGGAGTGCTTATTCATAAGAAAATCGGACACACAACCATAACCTGAAAAGTATAGTAGCCTCGCCTCGACGAAGTCCTGGAGGAATTCGAAGGCTGAGAGATTTGTCTGAACAATATAGGCGTGTGTGCTTGAAGTGTGGCTTGTTACACTGAGGCATGGTGTGTTTGCGAGCAAGCATGCGGAGCTTCCATGCAGCGTCAGTTTTCGAGACCGGAACTATACTTGACTGTTTTCAGCATGTGTGAAACGGGTGTTTCAATGGGTCCGTTCATTGCCGATAATCCCAAAATAACTTGAAAGCCATTGAAATGTCCTTTTTCAGTCAAATAATGCGTCTCTTCTGCAATCTCAAACACAAGACAAATATTTACGTGTTTATCATGCACACACGGTGCATAATCTATGCCCGTAGAGAAGCACTTTTTTTTTTCTTTCAGAAGATAATTATGTACTTAGTCTCGTTGCTTCAGTGCTAAAAATTATTTTTGTATGCTACTAATGAGGTCACATTCATCTTACCTAGTAGAGTTGCACTGTTCAATTATTTGTGTTTGAAATTACTCCACAGAAAAATAACGCTATATTTTATTTTTCGGACGACAGAACTAAAGCTCACGTGTAGAGCGTCCGTCCCTATATTCTTTCGTATTCAGTACCTTTGAGTGACAAATATCTGATGGAGCTGCTTATTGCAAATGTTAAATTTTCTACTTGTGTTGCTATAATTACAACTCTTTACTGATGCTGTGTACTGTATGGTAAAAATATTTGAAGGCAGCACACCGCATGCACTGTGCAAATAAGAAGAAGGAGGCAGTTACCCGCAAGGTTCTTAGAAGGTGTACTTTTTAGGTAACCGAATGTGTGCACTCGCCGAAATATATTTGGTTGATCGACCGGTGACTTGGCTTCCTGCGGGCGCATAGCAGAAACAGCGGGCACAGAATTTGCCCAACGTCAGAGTGCACGTGAAGCCTAGCAGCAGCGCTGATCGAAGTCTCTCATCAGGAGCCACTCTGCCTTGCAGCACCTGGTTGCCCGGAAATCTCAACGCGCTTCGGGTGGCGTTAGCGTTACATCCGGATGCATTAGCCAGTGGCGGCCCTATTGCGACAGAGCAACTGGGAGAAACACGAGACACGAGGACTCCGCTGTTTCACCACTCTCGTTCCTCCACAGGCCGCCAGGCAACTTGACGCATCGCGTACAGAAGTCTCGTTTGTCGAGTGACATGGTTTTTCTACGAGTGTGAAAGTTGAGAGCAGTGACACTTTGCTGGTTTACGTGGTTTATCTTCTTTTTTTTTTTTTTGGACAGAGAGAGTGGGCAGGTGGAGCAGTCAGTTTTATTTTTTGTGTTGTGTTCTTACTTAGAGTGCTGTGTGAGCTCCTGATCTCAGTTAATGCTTTTAATTAGAGGACAACAATACAATAAGGCTTGTTCCATGTTGCTCTCTTCATAAAGCGCCTTTACAGCTCATGAAATATTAGAAGCAACCATGTAACGATGGTGTTCATGAGTCAATCTGATGAATAGTTTGGGCGATGATCTAATATTTTCATCTGTATAGACAGAAAGCCGTCTAGTCGAATAAAATCATTGATCCGGCCTGTGCGTGCACAAGCTAAAAGTAAGTAGACAAAGAAACAAAAGAGAAAAAGCAACAATGAAGCTCGGTGAGCGAAACGAGGAGTGTTATGCTTCGGCGTTACTTTATGCACAAATGTCATATTTATTTATTGCTGCTTGTGTAATCAGTACTTGCGGATAAGAAACTCGGCTGCGTTGCCTGTGAAAAATTCCCTGCAGCTCCACTACTGATAATAAACCTCGACAAGAATAAGGTAAGAAAGAAAAGGGGTATTTAATATGCCGTAGTGAGAGAAAGAAAATGTACGAGCGGACAGATGAATCCAATGGATGGGATAGATAACATCTCTTTTTAGTTAATAATAATAATAATATTAATAATAATAATAATAATAATAATAATAATAATAATAATAATAATAATAATAATAATAATAATAATATTATTATTATAATAATGTCGTTATTATTCATAACCATTATTATATTAATAATGATCGCACCTTTTTATAAATATAGTAATAATAGTGTGCCATTTCAAGTGATCAAACTTGCGATGAGCACAAGCAAAACAAATCAATGGACATGCTTATTCGATACCTTATGATCTCGTTCCCGCATTTTTCTTCTGAAGAACATGTGTCACCCGAGTTGGTAAATATCAGAGATATATTGCATAGAAACAGACCAATTCATTTTCTGGCCTCATTTCCATGCTGTTCCCTCACATTTGGTTGGTATGTGGGGTTCAACGTCCCAAAACCACCATATGATTATGAGAGACGCCGTAGTGGAGGGCTCCGGAAAATTTCAACCGCCTGGGGTTAAGAATATGTGCAAATAAGAATATGTGCTTTATGGCGTCAAGGCCTACCTGTTCTCGGTTAAGCGAATATATTGAAACGAAGATGCGCGAGCCTACGGGGCGCGGAAGAAGAAGAAGAGTAGTGGAGCAGCGCCTGGACTGTGTGGTTGGGTGGAAGCGTTCACAGTACGCAAATCGGCACAACCATCGACGGTGAGCACGAGGCAACGAGGCACAATAACGTTTTTCTTAAGTGCGTTACGGAAGTTAGGCTCGGCTAAACCGTTGTAAGAACCCGCACAAGAATGCGAAGAGTTTACACGCACAAACATTGCGGTATGTGAGGCCAGGCAGACGTCTTCAGACACGGAAAACACTTCCAAGCAGTCATCAACGGTATCTTTCGTCAATGAAGACGGCAACACGGGACGAAAAATCATCCCACCACTACCACAATCTACAGTTGCACCACATTCCCGCAAAAAAATCTATACCTAGAATGACGTCGAGGGCCGCTCGTGCAAGCACCGTTAGTTCAGCTCGAAACGTTTGATTTTCTACAGAATCTAAAACAGAACAAACTCCAACCGGGCTCAACGTTTCTCCCCCTACGCCGCGGAACGTAGCACTCCGATTCCAAGCAAACATTACTTTCGTCCCAAGGCGATTTTTAAAAGACATGCTCATTATGGAAACGGCAGCACCGGTATTAACTAGTGCAACAGTACTCACATTGTCTACAAAAACACTCACTTGGTTCTGAACCATTACAACACAGGGGGGTCTTGTGGAAGATGATTTTGCGGCCTCGCCCCCATTGGTCGCACCAGTTAGCTTCCCAGTAGTGGTGGCGTCCCCATCGACAAGCACTTTATATTTCAAATGGCTTTCTGTATAAAAGAAACTATTCAGCCGATGGCCTCCCGTTGTTTTCTAGTGGAGCCGGAAAGCCTGTGCCAGGTCGTCCTTCGTTCTGCGCACGATGACATAACATCCGGTCATCTCGGTTTCACACGTACGCTACATCGACTACGTGAGAGGTTTTACTGGCCGAAATTGTGGAAGACCACAAAACAGTACGTCACCAGCTGCACTATATGTCAGCGCCACAAGCGATCCACCACTGCCCCGACAGGTTATTTGCAGCCCATCCCTCCACCGACATCCCCTTTTGAAAAAGTCGGCATCGACTTGCTCGGACCCCATCCTAAGACCCTATCGGGCCACCGATATGTTATAGTGTGCGTAGATTATTTAACGCGTTATACGGAAACGGACGCACTGACATCGGCCACAGCAGCCTTGTTTCTTCTTTTCTGCTACAACGGATCATACTGCGTCACGGTGCTCCACGGGTTGTCATCAGTGACCGTGGACGACAGTTTATGGCCGATGTGGTTGAAGAAATTTTGCGCCTCTGTGGCTCCTCTTATCGCCACTCCACCCCTTACCATCCGCAAACTAACGGTCTCACTGAGAGAACAAATCGAACTCTCACGAATATGCTATCGATGTACGTTGGTGCTGACCACAGGAACTGGGACACCGCCTTACCGTTTGTTACTTACGCGTATAACGCCGCCAAGCATGAAGTGACTGGACATTCGCCCTTCTTTCTGCTCTACGCACGAAATCCGCAGAGTTTTCTGGACACTATATTACCTTTCTCGCATCAGGACGATCTGTCCATCGCTCAGACGTTGTGTCACGCTGAAGAAGCACGTCAACTAGCGCGCCTTCGGAACATAGTCTTCGCAAGAACACAGCAAGAGTCGCTACGATGCCAAGCATATCCCCGTAGAGTTTTCTCCTGGTGACTACGTGTGGCTGTGGACTCCTCTTCGTAGAAAAGGATTGTACCGTAAGTTTCTAGCAAACTATTCCGGCCCATTCGTGATAGTCACTCGTCTCAGTGACGTGAATTACGTTGTCGCCCGAGTCACAGCCAATAACCGGCGTTCGCGCACTACGCAAATTGTTCACGTAGCCCGCCTCAAACAGTACCATCATAGACCTATTTAACTCGCTCGGCGAGCTTCGTCTGGCGCCGGGGGAAATGAAACGAAGATGCGCGAGCCTACGGGGCGCGGAAGAAGAAGAGTAGTAGTGGAGCGGCGCCTGGACTGTGTGGTTGGGTGGAAGCGTTCTAGGCCTGTCCCAGAAGTACGCTGCTATTTCACAACGCCATTTTACCTCATCTGTAAACAAACACAGTCACTCGTAACAGTTAATGAAACGAAGATGCGCGAGCCTACGGGGCGTGGAAGAAGAAGAAGAGTAGTGGAGCGGCGCCTAGACTGTGTGGTTGGGTGGAAGCGTTCTAGGCCTGTCCCAGAAGTACGCTGCTATTTCACAACGCCATTTCACCTCATCTGTAAATAAACACAGTCACTCGTAACAGTTAATGAAACGAAGATGCGCGAGCCTACGGGGCGCGGAAGAAGAAGAAGAGTAGTGGAGCGGCACCTGGACTGTGTGGTTGGGTGGAAGCGTTCTAGGCTTGTCTCAAAAGTACGCTGCTATTTCACAACGCCATTTCACCTCATCTGTAAATAAACATAGTCACTCGTAACAGTTTGGTGGAAGGTGCCGGGTACATCGATCTGGACGACCCAGCTCTACCGATTTTGCGACGAAGCAGACGCTTGGCAGGCTTGCCACCACAGCTACCAGACATGGAGGACGCGGGAGCAGGCCATAAGAACCTCGTTGCTGATGAGCAACACGCTCACCCACCAAGACAAGATCGCTGCGGCATGCCGGAACGTCAGCCGAGGACCTTTTCGGGGCAGCCGGACGACGATGTTGACGACTGGCTCAAGCACTACCAAAGAGTTAGTCGCAGCAACCGCTGGAGCACTGCTAAGCAGCTCGAGAACGTGGTGGTTTTTTTCGTCAGCACCGCGTCTCTTTGGTTCGACAACCATGCGAGTGCATTGACCACATGGGACATTCTCGTGGACAAGCTGAAGAGGTGTTTTGGTGGCTCAACAGCTAAGGCCAAGCAGGCGGAGCAAGCGCTTTCACGCAGAGCTCAGTTACGTGGCGAAACATGCACCACCTACATCGAGGCCGTCTTGAAGCTTTGCGGAATCGTGAGTGCGACCATGTGTGACGAAGATAAAGTAGGTTATCTGCTCAAGGGAATCGCGGAAGACGTGTGCAATATCCTTATCACTAAGGAACACTTGCACACACCTTCAAACCTAAGGAGACACTGCCGAGCGTTTGAAGCGCTAAAGAGGAGCAGAGTCCTACCGAAATTTGGACGTCTTGAGAATGTGCCCACGATTGCACGTGTCAACCTTCCATCGCAGGACGACATCTCTTCTCTTATAAGACGAGTGGTTAAGGAAGAGCTTGCTCAACTGCAAGCTGTGGACACCGCTCGTGTCTGCCATCAGTGTGCATTCGACCAACGGCCCCGTGAATTACTGGTACCTCGGATGCGACAGAGCTACTTTGAGCCTCGCCCGAATTCTACCGATCGGTTCGAACGGAGGAGTGAACGACCACTCAAAAACCAGGAACGCAGGCAAGCTGCGTCACAGGGATTTACTCATCGACCACCATCGCCCGGCTTTTATCAACCGACGAGGTTAACTTCGCCGGGGATGGATCTACTTTGAGCCTCGCCCGAATTACACCGATCGGTTCGAACGGAGGAGTGAACGACCACTCGAAAACCAGGAACGCAAGCAAGCTGCGTCACAGCGATTTACTCCTCGACCACCATCGCCCGGCTTTTATCAACCGACGAGGTTAACTTCGCCGGGGATGGATCTACTTTGAGCCTCGCCCAAATTACACCGATCGGTTCGAACGGAGGAGTGAACGACCACTCGAAAACCAGGAACGCAAGCAAGCTGCGTCACAGCGATTTACTCCTCGACCAACATCGCCCGGCTTTTATCAACCGACGAGGTTAACTTCGCCGGGGATGGATCTACTTTGAGCCTCGCCCGAATTACACCGATCGGTTCGAACGGAGGAGTGAACGACCACTCGAAAACCAGGAACGCAGGCAAGCAGCGTCACAGCGATTTACTCCTCGACCACCATCGCCCGGCTTTTATCAACCGACGAGGTTCACTTCGCCGGGGACGACTAGGCGCGACACCCGTATTTGCTACAACTGCGGGATACCTGGAGACATCGCGAGGTACTGCTACCGTCGCCAGCAGCGAGCTCCACGATTCAACGTGTACACGCCCTATGTACCTGCTGGCGAGTCTCGACCATTTCAGGGCTCTTTCCAACAGCAACACGCAGCAAGTGCTGACTCGCCTTGCTCCGACCGCAGCGTTACCCCACCACCCGCACGCCAACAGCGATCCCCGTCTCCGCGTCGCCGCTCCACTACTCTTCTTCTTCTTCCGCGCCCCGTAGGCTCGCGCATCTTCGTTTCAATATTCTTGAATATATTGCCGTAGCCTTGACCTCCGACATCTAAGGTTTATTCTTTCCTAAGCACACATTTACACAGTGTCGTATCGGCAACTTTGTAGCACGCTTTGCAGATATTAAACACACTTTTACATTTCTTGTCATTACGCTTACCTGTTTCATCGAAAGTTTTTGAAGAAAAGTCTATGAACTGAGCATCCATGTTTTGTGAAATAAAATAGTTCATTTCCCTGCCAACATAGGAATACCCCTTCGTCGTTAAGAAGTGACAGCGCGATATCAAACGCTGTATATGGTCTGTCCGTGAGAAAAGGGGTGCGGGCCCTAGCAACCGTATGCTAGGTTACCTACGACGCAACTTAAGCCGTGCCCCTCAAGCCGTGAAAATAACAATGTATAAAACACTAGTTCGTCCAAAGCTCGGATATGCATGCTCCATTTGGGGCCCTTTTAAACTGAACTTAACTCACTCGCTTGAAATGGTACAGAATAACACAGCACGCTTCATTCTATCTAACTACTATCGCACTAGCAGTGTTACGTCAACGAAACACAGCCGTTCACTACAGTCACTTGAATTACGTCGCAAAGCATCTCGTCTCATACTTTTTCACAAGATATTCAATCATCCACTTTTGAAAGCTTAGTTCATTACCACTCTTGCGTATTACTCAGCTCGTTTAGATCATCAACATAAGGTACACGTCATTAGCTGCCGCACTAACACTTTCCATCATTCCTTCGTCAAACGCACATCCAACGACTGTAACCACCTTCGCTCGGACATGGTTTCCATGTCAAATCATGAATTGTTTTCTTCTACAATAGATGAGCACTTACGTGATGACTCGTGAAGTATATAATGTACATTTATATTATTGTACTTCGTTTCCCCCATGTTTCTGATGATACTTACACATACATTCAGTGTATTGCCTAACATCAAATTTAGATGTCTTGTAATCCTTATTATTTTGGTGTTACTATGTTTGCTCTTGTTTATAGTTTATTATTTTTGTACCCCACTCGCCTCTGTAAAGCTATGTGCGATTGAGGGTAAACTAAATGAAATGAAATGAAATGAAAATATGCCCGACTTCTTCCGGTGTGTGAAGAATGAATGAACCTGCCTGGTTTCGTCTCAGAGGTGCATTATTGCAGTCGTTTACAAGGTCGTCGTGAAAATTTGAATTTGAGTGTGGTGGCACTTTTATTTCCTTTACTTAGTTTTACGCATGTTCGTATTGACTCTGATTTGAAAGAAATTCCATGGAACGAATTTTCTTCTTTACTTGAGCTTCGGTCTTGTGAAATAAAGATGGACCATAAACGCTTGTTCCCGTCGATGAGCCACTGATTGATCACATATGTTAAGTAATCATCGAGGCAACTCGGTCCCCCTGATGTGGAATTGAAAAACGTTCGTTGCCAGTTATGAAGGGAAGATGCCTACTTGGAACCGGTATTAAAATTTATTGTAACAACTAGGCTGCTTAAATATTACTTCTTTTTGTTTTCTTTTTTGAAGAAACACTTTTTTGTTTTAATGAACATCTTGATTCACACTACGCGCACATTTCGCTTATTGTGCAGCCCTCACCAACCCTTAGAGTTTCTTCAATGTATGAGCTTTAACAGTCTCCAGTGGCGATGAATGAAAGGTTTACTTGAATAAAACGCACAGAGATTCTTCTTATGATAACAGCAAATAATTTTTACGCAATATATGAAACTATTCCTCTCTACTATTCTCTGGGTTTATTCAATTCGGAACAGTGAATTCGACAAATCAACATGCAGGGTAGGCTTGCCAGCCAGTTGACTTTACCAGTGAACTAAGCCATCGCAGAACGAAAAGATCAGGTAGTATCGAAGCAATGGCGCCAAGCGTGATTGACTTGCGGAGCTGGGTGGTGGCGTTCCTTGCTTGTATCTACATTTTTCTCTTTTTCCTCTCTCTTTTAATTTTTGTATGTTCTCTGAGTTTGGTCTGTTCTTGTTTGTTTCTATTTTCTCTTTCTTTCTTTTTGTAGTTCATTTGGCCCTCTTCCTTTTTTACGCTGTACTTTTACTCTCTCCTTTAATTCTTACGCTCCTCCTCACCCTCACATACCGTTATCGCCCTACTTACGGTGCTATACTATGCCAAATCATATTTTACGTGCTAGCGTGTCTAGATAGCCGAGTGGTTGCGGTGCTATCTTTCAGACCGTGCGTTCTAATCCCACCTTGCAAGAATGTTTTCTCTCCAGAAATTTCCTGTTTCTCTTTCTTTCCACCTTTTTTCCTTCTCTGTCTTACTTTCTATCTCCTTTTTCTCATACTCTCTCTTGTTTTCCTCTGTACTAGTTCTCTCGCTCATTAATTACTGCTTCCCACATCTGTTCAATCAGTGCGGATGTTCTGTGAGTGAGTCAGAAGATGAAGATAAGGGCAAACACAGCACATGCATGTTCACGATGATGATGATTCCTTCAGATCGTACGCGCGGAATAGCCCCCATGAAATGCCGCTTCTTTATCTTCACATCTCATTTCATTCTCTTAAGTTGCTTTCATCAGTAATAGTTGGGACAGACAATACAATACAGTGGGCATCACAGCGTTACAAATAAGCTTTTAATGTTATTTGAATTCCGCTAATAATAGATTCCAGCCTAGCAAAACATAACCGTGACCAATTCGTAAAGTTTCACGAACATATAGCGAGCATTCGAATGCATCGCACAAAATATAGCATGTCTAAGTGTTTGGATTAGTAATCATCAGCTTCCAGTCTGGAACATAAAGTCCTCCAATAACGATGAAGCCATTCTGAATTCAAATGTCTTCCTCTCCTTCAATGCTTATATGTATAGCTCAGTGATCGGTGAGACGCACTTTCAGAGCAGCCGTACTCAAATATACGTTTCAGTGCCTGATGCAGCTGCGACCCTATTTATAACGGTGGGTTAGCGCAGTATGTATCATTTGGGTGCTCAATCAAACTGTAAAAGCAAAAGCACGCCATATCCACGAAATGAACGATGATCAGTGGGCGAAGCAGTAGAATTGTTCAGTGTTACCGTAAATCATTTGTAATATTGACCACTCACGCACTTAAATGAGTGCTAAGCGATGAACAGTTATATGCAATGTTTACTCGTTCCAACTGGTACGTTGTGCTTAGCTGTGGCTTTCGTTTTGCCTTCATTATTACTGCTTTGTGCTATCGGATTTAGCCTGAAATAGGCAAATACGAGGTCTGGGCATGTTCCCTTGGTGGTTGTTCACTGTTTCCAGTCATGCGAAAGGCATCGTATTGCATATCGAGGCGTTATATACTGCACACAGTCGTTGTTTGTGATCATTGTCACCATCTTCATCCTCATTAGCGTCTTCGTCATGATGTAAAGTGGGTACGTTAGACGGGCAGTGCCGGGATGGATACATTGATGGATGAATAATCTTTATTTGGTCGTGATGGCTAAAATATAGCGTGCTTGTTATTCGTCCTCATGAGCATCATTGTTAGCAGCGGCTATGGCACACAACGCCAACAGAAAAACCTTGACCATAAGCAGCTCCGCCCTTTAAAGCAACGTTAATCCTTCCGTCATAGGAATCGGTTATTACACAAAAGTAAAATGCGTCCTCCCCAATGTAGTTGAGAGTATACTGCACACTGATATAAGAGAGTGGTCGTGGGTTCAACTCCCTCTGAAGAAATTTTTTTTGTTATCTGATAGCGTAGATTTTTAAAATTATGGCATTTCTGTGACGGAAGTAGGTCACTTGAGTCTTGATGGGCCCCGACATAAAACCTTTTTGCGTTAAAAATGCTTGGATGGCGTTGAGCTAGTGTGCCAACTAAAATGATGGTTGAATAATTGTGTCTTTTTGCAAACTATTCGCTCACAAGATATAAAAATGAAAGGGGTAGGTCAAAACGTGGCCTCTCCGAAGGCGATAATAAATAGTTTTGCGACAACTTTCATCGCTGCTGAATGGAGGGTGCAAGCACTTTTCCACCGCGTATGCTGCGTGGGGACATTTGCGATTGCATAGGTAAACATAGCCAGTCAGGCAATGAAAGTGCGGAAGCGGAGTGAAAACGCAGAAAGCGCCGGTGCCATGGCACTACTGAAATGGAAATGCCGCATTCAATGAAGAGGCGCCTGCTCACGGGCGATAATTGTAAGTGCTTGCCGCCACGGTTCGATGGTCCGCGCACCAATTTAAATGTGCGAGGTTTCCTGAGCGCACTCTCAAGCAGCCACGAGCGACGTAAAGCTCGGCTATTTTATTACCCCAGTTAATTTTGTTCCTTGTTTTACTCAAAAGAGAGCACCTGCTTGTGGGTTAGTAATAGAAATATGACAACTTTTTCGTCTGTGTGCAATGTGCATTCTGGTTTTATCAGCTATCAGGAAATGTGTGTGTGTTAGTGGTTGTCAGTGAATAAACTGCGGACATATGCGTTATCCTCGTGCATGCCAAACGAGAACAGTACATTACGTCATACACCTACTCGATATATATATAGTGTGTGTGGGTTGCCTCAAGTTGTCTGGCACCTTCTGCCCTCACAGGCCGGTTCCTGTTATTGTATATGTGTTTTTGTATACAGCGTTGTAAAGAAAGCCTATAGCAGCACTAATAGCAGTGCTCTCGCGGTCGATCACACGGCTTCTTTTCACATTTTGCAGGGTTTGTTTACAACGTGAAAAAAATAACAACGTGAGACGTATCAAACAGGAAACAATTTGGTCGGTGGTTTCTGGAAGTGCTCTACATCTCATTTTTCATAATTTCGGTCTCCAGCCCATTATAGAAAATATAGGTAAATAAGAATTATTATTTTGGTAGTACGAAGAGAATTAAAAAATCGCCTCAGTAACTACAGGCTAGTGCGAGTAGTATGCCTTTGTTTCACTTCGCATTCTAAGTGTTTCTCACTCTCAAATTCTTGGCTCAAGTTATGTGGGACACCGTGTATATATTGCTGTTACTGAGAAACGGGCCGCGACTGATGCGTCGTTCATTTATTCCAATCCACGCACACTTTATCGCCGGCTTCTCTTACCATGGCTTCATGTCACATATATATAAAGGTATCAACCGCTAAACCATTCATCCAGACGTCGATAGTCAATGCATGCGTGCGACAGCCTCAGTATTTTTGGTTTCTTAACTTTCACAATGCTACCCAGTCGTGGTGGTCTGGTAGCTGAGGTAAATGGCTGCTGACCCGCTAGTCGCGGGATTGAATCCCGGCTGTTGCGGCTGCAATTCCGATGGAGGTGGAAATGTTGTGGTCCCATGTGCTCAGATTTGGGTGCACGTTAAAAAACCCCAGGTGGCCGAAATTTCTAGAGCCCTCCACTACGGCGTCTCTCATAGTAATATGGTTGTTTTGGGACGTTAAACCCCATAAATCAATCAAGTCAAACTTCCACATTGTTTGCTTTACTAACACATTATTCCTTTTAAAACACAACATGTGTAAATAAGCGCGTAAGTGTGGGGTAAGTTTTCAACTGGTCCTCGGGGATAAAAGAGTAACCGCTGAAAACGTGCAGCTCCTGGAGGTCTCAGCGGAGAGTACGCAAAAAAGTGTAGATTTGAAGAGTCATTATTAATCATATGACTATGGGGCACGTAGGACTGGGTTAATGCAGATCTATTTCGATCATCTAAAGTACTTAACTTCGGCTTTCGCCCAGGCAGTATGCAGCTACTGTGGCCTGGTCAGCGCCGTTAGTCGGGATGCTTTAATTGGTGCCAATTCAAATGTCTGCATGAAACTAAATCTTGCGTTCCCGCAAGAGTGCCCTGGTGGTTTCACTACTAAAGAAAAAAAAAACGTCTGGGCTGTCGCACCCACATTCACCCATAAGAGTTTGCGATTCATTGGGTGCGCAGAGAGCCAATTGTTCCAAAGCACGGCGTTCAATTTTTTTGTTATTGAACTGTGATAAATATATCACAAAAATGACGAAATAAAAAGAATGACAACGTTTAATGATCAAGAATGCGAAAGTGAGGTCAATACCCACGCACAAAATTTCGCCTATGCAATCCCACTTCTGAACAAAATTTACGCCCCTGAAATTCGATCTTGCGTTGCTCCTTTGTTACTCAGTGGATAAAATATGCCTTTTGGTTGTTTTCTTGTACATGGAGCTACCCTACGGCAAGCGAAACGGCTTGGACATCCTCGTCCTGCACCCAGACTTGAGCTGTCTCCAAAAGTAACGCAGTAGACACCCAGAAAACACCACAACTGTCGCACTGTACAAGAGCTCTTGCATGCAAACGATGGCCCCTTTGGCACAAAGGCGTCGCGTTGCGGGATGTTTGGGCAGTGTATGCAGCTGCCCCTTTGAATGAGGGCAGATTTTCGAGACCACATAAGGTGTTAAACTACTCTACTAAAGGAAAGAAACGTAGAAGTGATTGTAGAAAGACGTTTCACTAAGTCGCGAAGGTATCTTAAAAAAGGAAACACACAAAAATTACCAGAAACCACAAACACGTGAACTATAGCAATATAGCAATATGTTTCTTTTTATTTTAGTTTTGCACACGTTATTTATATTGCGAACTATTTTTGCAGTCTTTCACTTCGGCACCTCTTTGTGCATACCATGGAATAAAGCTATCCCACCATATATCCACCTTTCCCGGAAACCCTAATATTTAGGCGGGCCAGAGTCACTGGAAATGTGTTCCGTGAGAGCAAGGTTCACAGTGCACGTGTAGGGGACCGTGCTTGATAATGTGCCTTTGCGGAGCATGGTAAGTCGGTAAAGCAGTACATCTGGCTAAGTGCTCCCGAGTGGCTCCTGCAGCGATAACTTGAGTGTGCTCTCGCTACTGAGGAGTTTCGGAAAGAGATGGAAATGCGAAGAAACGCGAGTAGTATGTGTTATAAAGTACAATGCATAAAGGCGGTTGCAGTCGGTTTCTTTTAACGATAGCAGCAGCAAGCTGAACTGCATAGGCTAAAATCGCAGAAATAGGAGGAGTAAGCTCTCTAACAATCAACATTGGGGACGCACTCTCTGGAGATCGCCTCCGCGCGTGCTAGGATACCATGTTGCACAGCTCTGGCCTGGACGACTAACTTCGGGCTGTCTGGCAGGCCGAGAAAGCCGCAAAAAGAGTCAATAACTACTGGCCGTCACCTAGGCACGACCTTTCACCCGTCCCACTAACTTGCGGAACGTTACAATAAAGTAATTCATGTGTGTATGCCTTCAAGCGAATACAATCTTTGTAGATAGATAGTATAATCAGCAAACGTTGGGAAATATCGAGCAATAGGTGTTCGCAAAGCATTGTATCTTAGCCCCAGTGGGGAGAAGCAAAGGCTCTGCTTCACTACGCCTCGGTGGAACAGTAATTAATTTTCTCGGCTACTGAAAAGTCATGGGTTCGATCTCGACAGCAGCTGTCGAATTTAGAGAGAGCCTAAATGCTACAGTTTCGTGTACCTGCGGTTTGATGTTAGTGCACGTCAAAGAAAAATGATGGTGCACTTTCCAGAGCCCTTTACTATGCCGTGTCTGTCATAATCATATTGCGGTTTGGGGGGCGTAGAAGCCCAGCGTATAAGATTACTACTTAAGTGTCTTTGTTCAAATCGTCTGCTATATAATTTTCCAACAAATGACTTTATATATCACCCACATGATGTTTAGGCCGAACTATTCATGAGGGAACGATTCTGCAGAACATATGATATAAAAATGAGTTATTCTCTACGAATAACTGTTTTTGGGCTTCTGGTGTATACAGTGCCTAGTTGAATCGGAGGAGACCTTTGAGAGTAACAGGTGCCAATTTCAGCGCAAGTGGAAACGACGATCTCACACCAAGACTTCCTCTAGTCCTTGACTTTCACTCGGTGCCAAAGGCGGTTACCGAGGATACCATGTGTTGGCGTCTGCAAGTTTGACTCAAGCAACGTTATAACTGCACGAACTACACTAGGCTGTCACTCCAGGTACATGATATTAGTATACAACGCAAAAAGCGCATTGTGGGAATTCAGGATAAAGGTTAGCTTGATTGAATTAAATATCTTCCAAAGCAGCGACGATGTCCTTATGAAAATTTTCGATTGGAGAGGCTTCAAAAGACAAGATTCTACGTCCAAGTCAGCTTAGCCCGATGAGAAACATCAGTGCTATTGTCGACACGCCAGTGACTTTTGTACAGACAGCGAATAATAATAATAATAATAATAATAATAATAATAATAATAATAATAATAATAATAACAAAGTTCGAATATCTATTGCCGAGAATCAGCTTATAGAGAATGCATGCAGAGAAGTAGTGATAGATTTTTACGTCTTATTATTACTGCACAATCGTTGAACTACTGACTAGGCATGTGGTTTATCCCGGTGCTGATTACAAACAACATTGCTTTCATAAGTATTACCTAGTCATTATATAAGCAATCGTTTTTGGTTTTGGGCGTGACTTCAAAGGAAAATGATAACACACCAGGTAGGCAACAAATAAATAATTTATTATTTTAGCTGTAAAAGGCTTGAAAATAGGCTCTATTACTAGAGGTTTTAATTTACTTGCGCTTTACGCCTGCAGATGCCTTTAAATAAGAAATTTCATTTAAACAACGCTACCAACAAAGAGCCCGTCTGAAGCGATGGATCAAACTAAAAGATCTTCCTTTTTTGAATGCCGTTACGAATACGGCTCTGTTTCTTAGCGGGGCTATGAAATGCCTAAGAAATGAAGTTGACCTTTATTTTAATATTTTTATGCGTGATGCACAAGGATTTTTTAGGTTTATCGCAAAAGAAAAAGAAAGATTATCGAAATAGACTACAAAGTCATTAGCGTAAATTAACTTGATGTGGCTGATGCACAAGGAAGCTCATTGCTGTAATGAGAGGCAGTTGCAAAAAGGAGAAAAAACACACATAAAAAAAACAAAGACGAGTGCCCCTATTCATCTTTGCAGGTTCTTTCACCGAGCTCTCGCTACTCTCCTCACGGTTCGTGCGTGCTCGTCCATCACTGTGAGGCCACACATATCCCAGCGGGCATTCGTTAGCCTCGTCATTGTGTAGGGTAATGAGAACATGTTTAAAGATGACTGCCTAAAAAATCGGCCTGAACATTACAGTGAAGGTTGAGTTAGAACGCTGCTTCATGCTATCATGCTATGAATATTACGAAGGATGGTAGTGTATGCTTACCAAACCGAAGTAGCCTGGTTGCTATGTCATTACGGTGTTGCCTACAAGGCTCGATTTGTGCTGGCAGTGAGTTATCCTTTGATCCACTTTTATTTTTCTGTTTACATTTCTATTCCAATTACTTCTATTACCACGCCCTACAATTTTCTCGTGCCATTGTTTTTTCATTGTCATTACTATTGACGTTAATGAGGACAGCAACCAGTAGTCCAAGATGAACCTTTCTATTAGGCCGAACTTCGTGGAATGTAAGCGGAAAGTCCGATTACAACAATTCACACTGGCGCTGATAGCGGCGACAGAGCGTCGGCCATCGATCAACTGACAAGCTGCGAAAGCGTCGGCTTTTATAGATGTGCCGTCGCATATTTCGTCCTTATCACTGGCCGTCGCGCAAGATATGTCAAAAAGTCGAGTGTTCAGGTCTTGTGCGCATTCCTAATAGAAAGATCTACAAAAATCACGAACCTTCTAGAACAATAAGGTGCAGTTTGCAATGAGCATTCCTGACAGGCTTTCAGAGTGAAAACTGAATGAAACAAACGTGAAAATAAGAAAGCGCCTATGTGTAAATACTATGTGCAATGAAGTAAGCAAGCCCTTCAATTTATATTGTTTTCCTTTATTCATAGCGATGGCCGCGTTCTGTCAGACTCGTTGACTTCAGGTAGTGTGCGATGCATTTTTTTTTAATTATTAAGTGGCCCGCTCGTAATAAGATCACATGCTAGTGGCTCCAACAGGCAAAAACATAGTGTTTTAAACTCGCCGTAATGGCTACGGGCGGCAATTACTGACACTTTCGTGTTTCAATGCACAACCGTACCCTATAACGTGGATGCAAGGATGATCGCCGCCGTAGCTCAGTGATATAGCAACGGACGCGTTATTTGAAGGTCATACGGTTATTTATTCGGTTATTCCTTGTCAGGCGCAGATTATCTTTTCGTTAATTTTTCTTTCTTCCCATTTGCATTGCAAGCACTTCTAACGACATTCGCTATGCTTTCTTTGGCATGATCGTTTGTTAGTTCTCAATAATAGTGTATTGAAGCAAGCGAGTCCATAAATATACACCTGTCATATGTATACAAGGTCGTGTTTTTGAAATAATGCATTGATCGGGATGAAGTGCACAACTAGATATTGCTCAGCAAGTCTGACTGGTAAAATACTGATTATGACGTTACAACGACATAATAATCGTGTGCTGCTGCTCCGGCACTCAGAACTAGATAAGTTCAGGTATTCAGCATATGACGATTACAAAACCAGGCGAGGAACATTTGTAAAAAAACTGGAGCTGTAATGGAACTTGCTATGATTTACAGGATTGCCCGCATATGCAATATTTTATTATATCGAATAAACAGTGTCATATTTCCTTGGATTTTCTGCAGTAAATGCCACTATTTTGAAAATGGGCACATTCTTTATAATAACGATAACATTGAAAACGTCCCGCGTACCAAACACAACAGAACTTGGTGCGAACGTACAATAACTCATTTCGCAGGCAGGGTATAGGCAGAAAACCCGACAGATATAGTAATGGAGCAAGTTGCATGACTCGACAAGCCAGGCATTATTAGCTATACAATCAATGCAACTCCTTTATGACGGTTGTTCGTGTGGCAAATGTGCTACTTTGTTCCTGACGCTAAGGTTGTACTTTTTGGACTGATGATGTGAGTACTTAAGTTTTCAAATCGTTGTGCATCAATTGTAAATATCGCTGCCTAATGTTTGAAATCTACTTGAAAATATTTCATTCTACTTGATCTATTTAGCTCATTGCTCAAGTAAGACTCCATCTTGTATAAAAAATTGCTTTCTCTTTCACGTTCATGCAGTGTACACAAAGGAAATGTCTTCAGCAAGTTCACTCAGACGGTCTTCCATCAACCTAAAAAATACACTTTTATAGCACAGATATGGTTTTTACATTTATTGACCTTGGCAAGGTGAAGCACGTGCCGCGTTTAGAACAAGAGTAAGAACGAAAAAAAATAACAGAGTGCTTCCCTGTAAGAGGGAAACACCACGGTGTAGCCGCTTCAAGAATGCCCAGGTCCCGTTGCTTATTTTTCATGAACCACTTTGTGAAGCGTAATTACACTAATGAAAGCTTCCTCGCAAAATGTATGAAAATGAGCAGGCTTGCCTTCATGCTATAGTTGTGGGGCGCGTCCTAGAATACCTTGCTTCTTAATTATTTAGGAAGCCGCCTACAAACAAATGGCCTGATTTTGTCATAATTATAGAGTCGTGCTTGCTCTCAACGATGCGAACATAGGGAGTTGCCGTAGAGAGAACAATATGAGAAAGGCTTATAAGGGATTCGATTCCACAAAAAATGTTTGTGTGCCGCACAAATAAAAAGATGCGATCGAGGAATGAATCAAGAAAGAAAAAAATACAAATACTATTAAAATATTTCAATTCATGTTACTTAGAGAAGGTATCTTTTGTTCTTTTATCATCCTTTAGCTTACCTTGTCAGAAATATATAACTTCGGTAACCTTTATGCCTAGTTGAGGCCTACTGAATATACACAAGGTCCCAAACATAGTTTGCAAACGTAATTCCTAAACTTCTTTGGACCCAGCCAAGAATGGAGGTAGTTTACTTTTCGTAAGTCTTTTCTGACGTAGTTTTTTTTTTATTTCAGATGCGCTTTCACTCAGAATGACTGCCGAATGTATCGAAACAAATAAGTTCAAAAGGACGTTCTAACCAACGAATTATTACCATTATTGTCATTCATTCATTTGCATGCAAAAATGCACAAATACAGAGACGAAAGAGGATGAGAGCAAGCTGTCGACTGTCACTTAGAAAAAAAAGAATGACCTGCTTGGACAAAAACCAGCAAAAACACACAAAAAAATAAATTCATAAAAAGGTGGCCACATCTGTTCGCGAAAGTCAGCAGAGTTCGGTGGGCCTGGCAGTATCGATGAGCACAGCCTCTTTAAAAAAGGTTTATGTCAATGGTCCCACTATCAAATCCAAGGAATTTATATTCAATAAGAAGCAAAGCCCGCCGCCGAACGAATGCGGGCAATGTAATGCTCAAAAGTTTCACAGGAGCCATATGATGCACACAACGAACTGTCCACAAAGCATTCTTGAAAGTGATTAAGATGTCGTCGACTTTTCTCACGTCAGGCGCAGGCGCTGCTGTGCTGCATAATGATGCCCTTGCACTTAGGCCATCGTGGTGAAAATTTCGTAAAGTACTAACACAATCTTTGAAGGAAATGAGTGTACAAATAAGAGCTCGTTTTTCTTTGTGCAACAATCCGGTTGGAGCCACAGCAAGAGTGTGTTCAGCAATAACAAAACTGGAAACCAACGCTATCGTCCAGTGGTTCCCGGCGCATGCTTGGGAGCCGGACGTGGGCCCTTACCGTAACGAGGAGGCAGATATGCAGGCACACACGTTAGCTAGCCACGGGTCTTCGTCAACACATTCTTCTGAGCCGGAATGATTTGATGCCGAAGGCGAGGAGTATTCCATCACAACCTACGGTGACGTTCTGCAGAGTAACAGAACGAGCAGACGCCTCTACCCACCGCCTCAGCGAGACCTACAACGCAGTGAAGCAGCGGCAGTTGCAAGGACAGGCTACATAAATCCCCGTCTGGACAAAGCACGTCTGCCCGGAGGT
This sequence comes from Rhipicephalus microplus, assembly GCF_043290135.1. Taxonomy (NCBI): domain Eukaryota; kingdom Metazoa; phylum Arthropoda; class Arachnida; order Ixodida; family Ixodidae; genus Rhipicephalus; species Rhipicephalus microplus. Next base: position 239,344,160 of record NC_134700.1, on the reverse strand, counting down.
ATAGTTCACAGATATATGCCAGCACTGCAAAAGGGCGCTAGCCACACAGAGACACCTTCTCTGGGAGAGCGCGCCCCTGCCGGGTAACCAAGAAGCACTGCCAACTAACATCAGCTGCAAAATCATCAGACAAGAGCCAGGCAACCAAAGAAACGTGTCCAGCACGTGCTTGGCATACTGGAACGCCAGCATACTGGGTGCCACCACGAGTTTGACTGGTTGCTGCTCCAGGACGTCCGAGCGCGCTAGAGACTTCGTTGAATTTCCCTACCGCTTGCCCCTTTATGCCGGATCAACAATAAAGTTGTTTCACCCACTCCCTTTGTTAGACAAGTCACGTGCTGCCGTACCTACGCAGCGACCAGAATGAAGTGGCTACAGGCGCAATGAGGCACACGTGGACCATGAAATTAAACAGTTGTATTCTGTAATTACCTGTAGCACCATCCTTCTTCCCATACCTCTACGCTACAGACCCAATAATATTGAGATCTATCAGGCAATCATGTCAAGGAAAGTATATGAGTTGCTATATGAGTTAATTATCATTTATTGTGAAAAAAAATTGGCCCCATATCTGCATGTTACACCGCAATTGTCATCGAAAGACGATAATTTTGCGGCTGCGGAGAGTGAACAAAATGTTTATTTGATGTCCTGCGCAAGAAAATCGGTGAATGGCATTCTGGAGGCGCTGCGTTAGAGTGCCTCGAGCGTGCAGCGAAGCGAACTAGCACATCACGTTACGTCACACGCGACACATGAGCGCTATCTGGCAGTTATCCTGGAAAACAGGGCGCGCGCCATGCACGCCCGTCTCGGATGTGATAAGGTGTAGAACGCAAGGCGACGGGTAGGTGCCACCACCATGTCGTCTTAGCAAAGCATTGGAAACACTTGCCTTTTGTGCAAGCGTTGCATGGCCAGCCCAGCGTTATAAAGGCTACGACCCTTAAAATTACTTATGTATGCCTTTTCTAGTAAAATACACATACATAAACATTGACGTGTTGTTATAGTGACTCTGATATGCACAATTATTGCTCTTTAATTGACAATCGCACAAGTATTAACGCTGGAGTTTGAGCAATATTGGTGGGCGCTGCGGATGGGGTCGGCCATTTGGAGTATCGTTTGGTCACTTTGATGCCGTTAAGGGTGGTCAAACAGACAAATGTACAGACAGGCAGACCAAAATTTTTGCGTCGAAGGTCCCCAAGAAAGACTATCGCCTTTAAGAGTGGATGATAACATATCTTGCAGTGGGAAGGGATAGGACCTAGGACCTTCGAATAACGCGTGCGATGCTTTTCCAACTGCGCTCCGATGGCGGCCACCCCCCACCCCCCCCCTCAACAACTTTATGTGGTATATAGCAGAAATAAACGTGGAAGCGTCAGTCCGCGCGAGGAACACTGTGGGAAACACCGGCTCTCTCTACATACTTCACCCTTCCTCAGGATTCATTTTCATCGGCTGAAACACCACACCGTACATGTACATACTTCGCCCCTTCCGAGTTTTTATTTCTTCCTTCGGTTGGATGACGATGGGGAAACTTGCGCATAGGTAGCAGTAAGATTGCTAGTATAAATGGTAGTCTGTTGGCCTTGACGACTGCGGTCACATTCGCGAAAAGGTCTTTGACGCAGATCCAGGCCCCTAAATAAATTGTGCAATAAATACGCTCCAAATAGGTTTTTTAAGTTGTCGTGCAACGTTGGTGCAAAGATTGATTGATTTGTGGGGTTTAACGTCCCAAAACCACCATATGATTATGAGAGACGCCGTAGTGGAGGGCTCCGGAAATTTCGACCACCTGGGGTTCTTTAACGTGCGCCCAAATCTGAGCACACGGGCCTACAACATTTCCGCCTCCATCGGAAATGCAGCCGCCGCAGCCGGGAATCGAACCCGCGACCTGCGGGTCAGCAGCCGAGTACCTTAGCCACTAGACCACCGCGGCGGGGCGTTGGTGCAAAGATGACCGCGTACCTGACAAGTTAGTGAACAGTACTGGCTGACATATTTTCAGGCGTTTTTGAGGCTTAATATTATGTCGACGCACTTTCCAGGCTTGGTATGCTGCAGAACATGTCATTAAAAAAAACTCACTTAGCAATGTGATATGCGCGAAGCCCTCCTGCTCGGTGTGCGAATGCTCTGCCATCAGGAATTAGTTTGATTATGCGAGAGAACTGAGAGTGACTGGCTCACGCGAAGAAATCCCATCGGAATAAAATGCGAGGGGGTTTAATATCACTCGTTCAGCGATATGAAAAAACTCCGAAATGACCTCGAGGGTCGGCGAAATGTTAATAATACTAGAAGAACAAAAAGTGAGAAAAATATTATAGTAAGGCGAACCCAAGCGAAATGAGGCAATGCTTTTTTTTTTCCTTATACACCGTCCTTCAGCGGGTGCATTAGATGTTCCATTACCAGGGAGAGATCCCTGTTATATGCAAGCCAGTGTTTTACAGCCCTGATAAGATGCCCTCCTTACTTTCGCGTCACACCTACCCAGTCTTCCTGTTCATTGCCGTCATCATCAGCTACGCCACTAAACGCTTGCCTTCCTGAGACTAAGCCTTTGCTGGTGCTCCTCAGCCCACTTCTTTGAAGACTTTCAGTAGAGTAGACTACTTTAGGTTCAGCGCTCAAATAACGACGTCAGTGCCCTATGGCCTCTCCCCACCCATATACTACAATTGTTTATTATGCATTCCGTTGTATGATTCCTTGGTGCTCAATATTATACCTTTTTACCTCTTGACTCAGGCTGGTTTAATCTTTCGTTATTCCTTCCATGTTTTGACCCCCAACAATGTATGTCATGTTATTGGCTGATTACAAGAATACGTTGTGAGCCTGAGTGAAAAATGAAGAATAGACAATGCACAAACTTTCAAGACAGACATTGTACGAACGCTCATTCTGGGTAATGGATCTTCGCGTCGCCGCTTTAACTTTTCTTGTGAGAATGTTTCACTGGTGCTTCCATACTGATTTACAAAACGCATACTCTTCGCGCAATCAGAGAACAGACTTCGTCCATATTTATTACTTATAGTATGTGATTTCTTCATTTCTATTTTCATTTTAGCTCAATCATTCCTTCATTTTTGAGCTGCATTTCATAGAGGAATAAAATAGCTGAGGTGCTCTTATACAGTAGCCTCAAAGAAGTTGTTAAATACCAAGAGACAGGCAAGCCAGCTCTCAATGTACAGTAAATAACCAACAATATCTGTAAGGGCACGTTTGACTTTCGTGTCATACCGATCCTTATCACATAGGGGTCAACCGTGTTATTTTCTTTTATTTCTCTTCTATTTTTGTTCAGTTTTATTACCCTTCCCTTCTTTCTCCCGCGCAGGGTAGCCAGCAGGTCAATAAAATGTCAAACCTTCTAGTAGCTCCGCTTGTTTCTTTTTTCCTTACTTACTTGCTTCCATCTTGTAGTTGTAGTTCGCAATGAGCTTGTTTTATAATATAGCTTGTTTTGGTCTCAATTAGCTTGTTTTGTTGGTGTCTTGTGCCACGGAAAGGTACGAACAAGAAAGCTGCAAAACGAGAGAGAGTGAGAAAGGAAAGGCCGGGAGGTTAACCAGATATTGGCATCTGGTTTGCTACCCAGCGCTGGGGCGGGGAAGTAGGGGCAAGAAAAAAGGGGTAGATAGAGAAAAAAAAACGCACGCGCACTCATAAGAAAACGAAAACACACACAGGAAGGGCATCCTAACTACAACCATTCAGTAAGGCCGGTCGATCGCAAAAAGTGCAGTAGAGCTTTCAGGGCCCTCTTCTGTGAAGTCGCATCTTGTCGATACTACAGAATTCCCTGCTCCGACAGAGGTTGATCATCTAATTTGTTGAGTTCCTTGCGAAGGCATAGTCGTTGTTCACTATACGCTAGGCAGTCACAAAGAATATGTTGGATTGTTTCCTTTTTGCCACAATGGCCACAGGCTGCGGTGTCGGCCATCCCATTGCGGAAAGCGTAGGCGTTGGTAAACGCAACGGCCAACTACAGCCTACAAAGCAGGGTCTGGTCTGCTCGGCAAAGCCTCGACGGGACTTGAAGACTTAGCGTAGGGTCAAGTGAGTACAGTCGGTCATGCTTGAAGTGTGGCTGATTCCATTGTGATGTGGTTTGCTGGCGAGCAAGCCTGCGGAGCTTTCGTGCAGCATCTGTCCTAGAAAGTGGTAGTCGTAGTTTAAGATCTTCTGTGTGGGCTGAGCGGGCAGCTTGATCGGCCCATTCTTTGCCGATGATTTCGCAGTGACTGGGCAACCACTGAAATGTAATTTCGTGCACTTTCTCAGTCAGGTGGTGTATAACCTCTGCTATCTCTAGTACCAGCTGCTCGTGTGGTCCACGGCGTAAGGCTGATAGTAGAGACTGCAGGGCCGCCTTCGAGTCGCAGAAAATGGTCCACTTGCGTGCAGGTTGATCAACTACTAATTGCAACGCGGCACGAAGTGCTGCCAATTCCGCTGCCGTTGATGTTGTTGCGTGAGATGTCTTGAATTTAATTGTCGTGGCCTACCTTTTTATCACTACTGCTCCTGTAGAGCTGTCCGGCTGAACCGATTCGTCAGTGTATATATGTGCGGAGTCTTGGTATTTCTCATACAAGAGAAGTAGTGTGAGCTGTTTAAGAGCCGGTGACGAAAAATTGGCCTTTTTCTGGACGCCAGGTATGTTAATATTAATCATTGGTTGAGCGAGGCACCATGGCGGAGTCACAGGTCTAGCGGCAGGAGAGAACGAAGTTGGGATCGTCTCACCATGTGCCGTCACTGTTTTGCAGTAAAATGTGCATGGTCAGACCACTGGTAGAGAAACTAGGTGATGTCGAGGAGTTCGAGCAAGGTGTCGTATATGTGTCCTCAGCACTTCCACATTAATGTGGGTCTTGATGAGGTGGTCCCTTGTGATGGCGATAGTTGCCGCTGCTGACGCACTTTGGGGCAAGCCTAAACATATCCGGAGTACTTGAGCCTGGACACTTTGAAGCATTCGTATGCTTGTTTTACTTACGTTGGTTAACACAGGTAGGCTGTACCGAAGGAATCCAAAGAAAAGAATCCTGTATAGTCGCAACATAGCAGTTGTGGACATTCCCCAGTTCTTTCCAGCGAAGATTTTGAACAAATGACAGATGCCTGTCAATCGCCTTTTAATGTATGATCCATGTGATCCCTGTGAGCTCCATGAGAGGTCTGTGTCAATTATAACACCTAGTCCTCGTGATAATTTCAGGTGGTTTAAACGATGTCTTAAATGAAGATACAGCAGGACTAGCAACCACACTGGCGAAAGGCGTCGATGACATGCGCGCCACTTCTCCTAAGGTACAGGTAGTGATATGCAGGATACCGGAGGTACCGGTGCGTGATAGCAACCTGCAAAGAGCGGTTGTCAACGCAAACCAAGAGATATGGCGGATGAGTCGAGAGAAAGGCTCTGAGGTGGAGGAAATAAACAGAGAGGTGCATTGGTGGGGTGGTTTTCAATGAGACAGAATTCACTTCGATGGGCGGCTAGGTCATGAGGTGGGTTGGCGACTTGCAGGACGTGCAGTAGCTTTTTTGGGGGGCAAGCGAGCCCTTCGGGGTGCAGGATAGGTAGTAACGAAGAAAATAACCAAAGAGACTCTTCGACAGGTGGTATGGACAGATACGATTCCAAAGCGGCACCAATATCTAAGATAGGTAGAGTCCGGGGCATAAATAGACGTAGCCACGAGCGCCGAGCCAATTCAGACATAGGGTATATTAATATGCAGGGTGGTAGGAACAGGCTTAAGTGGGAAGAAATAGAAGAACAACTAAGGGAAGAGAGGCCGATGGTATACAGTTTTGTAGAAACACATCTCAGGGACATGGAACAACCTCCGAATAATCCGGACTACGCGTGGGAATATTGTAATATAACAGAAGGCAGCCGAAAGGGGGGTGGTATTGGGGCATTCATTCATAAAAGTACAGACTGGCAAAGGGTCAAGCAGGAGTGCAAAGAACATTTATGGTTAAAAGGGAAAGTGGCAGGTCAAATGACACTCCTTGGTTTCGTGTACTTGTGGACGGGAGCAAAGGCCAGAGAGGAAAACCAGGCAATGGTAGAGTGTATATCAAAGGACATTCAGGAGTTAGGAAGAGAGTGCGAGATAATTATACTAGGAGATATGAATGCGCACATAGAAGATATAGATGGGTATACCGACCCGGCAGGCAAAATGGTCATGGATATGTGTGAAAGGCTTGATTTGATCATTTGCAACAGTACCGAGAAGTGTGAAGGGCAAATAACATGGGAGGTAGGAAGGCTGCAGTCGACGATATATTATGCACTGATGTCACATAAGATGTATGATAAGCTCAGGGGAATGCACATAGATGAAGATGGCTCCAGAAGTCTAGGTAGCGATCACAAACGTATCAAGCTAAGTTTTGGAAGAGCAGTGAAAGTGGGAAGGACACAAGATGAGCAACTACAGGAAAATTTTTATCTAGAAAGGCAAATTGAAATAGCCACTAAACAAATTGAGAAAGTAATCACGGAGGATATTAAGACAGTGTGGACATACATGAATCTAATTAGACTCTTTGAGCTAGAGCTTGCTAAGACGCGTGACAAGTCACCTCGGAAAAGAAGACACAAACCCAAAAGTTGTTGGGATGAGGAAGTTAAGAGAGCCATAGCAAAACGTCAGGAAGTCTCTAGGGAACACAGACATGCTAAACAGCGGGGTGAATCGACAGATGATGTTGAAAGAAAATGGGAAGCCTTTCTAACCTGTAGAAGAGATGCATACCTTCTGATCAATGAAAATATTAGAAGAAAGGGAGCTCAGTGGCTGGCAGAAGTACATAAAAAAGATAGAAAGGCAGCTGCGAAATTTCGGAACCATCTAAACTCCCTAAGAACTGAGACGAGCCTAGAGCAGAGTTTTATAACTACAGCCCAAGGTGCTAGGCTAGAAGGAGATGAAGCTATTGAATATATAAAAACAAGGGTGACAGAAAAATTTCAACAAAGAAGTACTTTATGCACCACAATAGACAAGGACGAATCAAGTGGTGCAATGGCTCTATTTTCACAACGAGAGTGGGAAAGGGCTGAGAAAAGGGTTCCTAGTGGTATATCAACAGGCCATGATGGCATTCCAATTATGCTGATAAAGACAATAGGTCCGAAATCTAAGCAGGCTTTGAGAGAGGCAGTGAGCAAAATAATAATCGATGGTGAAGTTCCTGGATGGAAACTTAGCGGCATGAGCATGACCTATAAAGGAAAGGGGGACAAAGCTGACATAAACAACTACCGTCCTATAACAGTGACATCACTGGTTTACAGGCTGGCGATGCAGATTATAAAGGAAAGACTGCAGACATGGATACAGGATGAGGGGGCACTGGGCGAACTGCATAATGGGTTTCGGAAACACAGGAGGTTGGAAGACAATCTGTTCTCACTGACGCAGTGCATCGAAATAGAGTGCATAGAGTTCTCACTGAGTGCATCGAAAGGGAGCGAACGATAGCTTGGTTCAAGAGGAATTGTGGGGAATACTTGACACATTAGGCGTGGAACATGTAGTCACTAATCTTTTAAAGGGTATCCATAAAGGTAACAATTAAGGTAGTTATAAAGTAGGAAAAACAGGTATCCAAGCCTGCAGAGGTAAAACAGGGGCTTAGGCAGGGGTACCCCCTGTCACCCTTATTATTCATGATGTACCTACAAAGATTAGAGGCCAAATTAGAGGGAAGTCGACAGGCTTCAACCTCTCTTTTGTCAAACAAGGAAAACTTATTGATCAGGCACTACCAGCATTATTGTACGCAGATGATATAGTGCTAATGGCCAACAACAAGGAAGATTTGCAGAGATTGACGGACATCTGCAGTAATGAGGGAGATAGGTTAGATTTTAGATTCAGTAAGGAAAAATCAGCAGTCATGATTTTCAATGACAACGAAGGTAGTAAGCTTAGAATACAGGAGGTCACGCTAGGCATAACAGATAAATACAAAAATCTGGGCGAATGGATAAGCAATGTGACCGAGTACCTGAGGGAACACGAAATATATGTGACGACGAAAGGTAACAGGAATGCAGCAGTGATGAAAAATAGGGCACTGTAAAATTACATAAGGTATGATGTTGTGAGAGGAATATGGAAAGGGGTCATGGTTCCTAGGCTGACGTTCGGCAATGTTGTCTTGTGCTTGAGATCAGAAGTTCAAGCAAGATTAGAAATTAAGCAACTTGAAATAGGTCGGCTTGCTTTAGGAGCTCACGGGAATACACCAAATCAGGGAGTACAAGGTGATATGGGATGGACATCATTTGAGGGCAGGGAAGCTAGCAGCAAGATAAAATTTGAGAAGCGATTGAGAGAAATGGGGTAGGAGTGTTGGGCTAGGAAGGTTTTCAGCTACTTGTACATGAAGAATGTCGATACGAAATGAAGGAAGCGAACCAGGAAGTTGACTGGTAAATACTTAGAAAACAGCAGGTGGCCAAACCGAAAAGAACTATCGGTTAAGAAGACGGTGAAGGAAACAGAGACTGACATGTGGAGAATGGGCATGATTAAGAAGTCCGCGCTAGAGATCTATCGAACTTTTAAGCAGGAAATTGCCAAGGAAAGGATCTATGATAATACTCGGGGTAGTTCTCTACTGTTTGAGGCCAGGACGGGAGTACTGCGAACCAAGACATATCGGGCCAAATGCGAAGGGGTAGACACAGTATGCAGTGCGTGTGGAGAGGAAGAAAAAACTGCCCAACACTTGATAATGTTCTGTAAAGGGCTTCACTCTATAGTTCAGGATGATAGCGCAGAGTTTTTCAAAGCACTGAGGTTTAGGGACCGGGAGGGCAAAATAGACTTTAAGCGGGTAGACTTAACTAGAAGGAGGCTATCTGATTGGTGGCTAAAGTCAAGGCACGAGTGAAAATTGAACTCTTCACTGCAAAGTACGAATCCTCAAACTCACTTTTTAAGAAAAAATATAAATCTAGTTTTTGGTTCATTAAGTATTACGGCTCGGTGGCGCTAGCCACCACCCGATCTAAAGGGTACAGTGATATCCATCCATCCATCCTAGAAACTTGTATGATCAAAAGTGACGTATCCTTTCACTGTTTATCAGAACGCTGTAGTTCTGCATTGGTTTGCGCGTAAATGCCACAAGGGCACATTTCTCAGAGGAAATTTCCAGACCTCGTTGACGGAGGTAAATAGCAACTTGATTGGCAGCTCTCTGAATTCGCGCTCGCAGCTGTAGACGTGTTACTGCAGACGTCCAAACGCAGATGTCGTCTGCGTACATTGACAATCTGACAGTACTTGGAAGATGCTCATTGAGAGCTATTAGCGTCAGGTTGAATAGTACAGGGCTAAGTATGCCACCCTGGGGAACACCACGGTGGCTGTAATGTAGCGACGTGTCACCATTCTCGGTTCTCGCGAAAAAGGATCGCTCAGAGAGATAGCTGCGTAGCCACTGAAACATCCGACCACCCACTCCTACCTCCTTGAGAGCGGTGCGGACAGCTTCATGTGTGACGTTATCGTACCTCCTTTAACATCAAGAAATAAAGAAGCGCAGAGACGCTTACGGCCTTTTTCGTGTTGCACGTAGCTGACTAGGTCTATGACGCTATCAATTGATGACCGGCGACGGCGAAATCTTGTCATAGCGTCCGGGTAGATGTTTTGATGCTCCAGGAACATTTCTAGCCGTCCAAGTACCATCCTCTCTATCACTTTGCCCAAGCAACTAGGCAGTGATACTGGACGGTATGATGTGAGCACCAATGGTGACTTGCCAGGCTTCAGTAATGGAACCAAACGGCTGGTCTTCCAGTTAACTGGGAAGGTGCCCTCTCGCCACGAATCATTGTATATCTCGAGGAGGGCACTCCTCGCACACTCACCAAGGTGCCACTGTGCTCTGTATAATATTCCATCAGGCCCGGGTGCTGATGTCCGTCTACACAAAGCCAGTGCTGCTTTAAGCTCATGAATAGAAAAAAAAATTGGTCCATGTGGTGATCGTGTGATGTCGTGCCGACACGTGAGAGCGTGGAGATGTTGGGATCTGCGAGTTGACCAGATAAGTTGGCAAAGAACTCTTCTGCCACGTCGACCTCCGATCTCTGTTGAGAGAGGGCTAGAGCATTGAATGGAGACCGCTGGATGGGAGCTATCCGGAGCCCTCTTATTGTCCTCCACAAGTGTGATAAACGCTTGCGAGGATCTAACGACGCGCAGAAGGCTGCCCAACGTTGTGACTCTAGCCTGTCTATGCGGCGTTGTATCTTCTTCTGAAGACGACTAGCGATTCGTAAATTGTCGATTGCTTTCATGCGTCGGTACCTTCGTTCCGCACGCCGTCGGAGAGCCCGAAGTCGTTCTAATTCCACATCAAATTCGGTTACTCTCGAAGAGCATGTGAGGGTGCACACTGTGTCTTGCACTGTGGACTTGATCACCTCTTCTAAGTCAAATGAGGTGTTCTCTTGAGAGCCTTCTTCCATGAGAAATGCAAACTTGGTCCAGTCCACTCTTTGGATAGTTTCGCGTACCTTGCAAGGTGATAATCCTCTGATCTTGACATATGTGGGAATGTGGCCGCTCCCATGTGTTTCTATGACCGCAAACCATCCGGCACATCTGACGAGTCCTCGAGAAACAAAAGCCAAGTCAAGGTCCAGGGCCACGTAAAAAATGTTGGGCTGCAACCATTTAACAAGCACAGCTCGTTGTCTGAAGCAAACGTTATCAGATTTCTACCCTTTGCGCTGATTTTCGGGCTCCCCCTTAGCGTATGGTGGGTTTTGAGGTCTCCGATGATCACCCATGGGCCAGGAGTGGATGGTAGGATGTGTCCTAGTCTTCTGTAGTCAAATCTACTTGATGGCGACAGGTATGCACCGACAACAGCGACAATAAGACCCTTTTTCTTCACTGTTGAGCATATATATTGGTTATCGTTGTCAGGTGGTACAGACCAAAGAATGTAGGTCAGGTCACGTCGAATAAACAGCAGGACCTTGCTGTTTCCACTATAACAAGCCGACATAAATAATTCGTATCCGGGGAGTCTGATAGCGCTCGATAAATTTCGCTCGCAGATAACGATGATGGGAAACATATTGGTGGAAACGGACCGACGGAAATCTGCAATGCTTGATTTCAGTCCCCGTGCATTCCACTAAAAAATTGTTGCTTTTTTGACCTCTTGCCTGAAAGACAGTGGCTGGTGGGCCATTATCTACTCAAGAGCCGCCGAGAAGTGCACATCTGGCTGACGTTGTGCGCATGTTGTTTAACACCGTGCGAATGGCATTATTATGGGTCGTTGAAGAGCAATCACTTGCTTATCCAAGTTCCGCTGCTCCTCTGTTGTCGCAGCTTGCTCTGAGGAATGCGGCTTCTGATGCGGTTCTTCCACAAGTTGCGTGCGCGTAAGTGGCGGCCACTCTTCAATAGAGAGAGATCTACTTGTTTTCTCTCTTCCATCGTCTGCGTTCGCCGCGGTGTACCCTGCAGTGGGCGCCGTTCCCAGATGCGTTGACTTACTTCTTGTAGTTGACTGTGTTCTTCGCGAAGATCTTCGACGGTGACGTCGTCGTCTTCGCCGGACTTTTTCCGCGGCCTCTTTGTGGGTAGAGCTGTCTCGAACCATTTGTCTAAGAATAGTAAACTCCTTCTTTATGCGTGGACAGGCTTTGGAAGATGCCCTGTGTGCACCTTGACAATTAGGGCACTTTAGTATGGTTGCGCTGCATTTGTCCTCGGTGTGTGGTTCTGAGCATCGGGGGCACAATTCGGAGTTTCTGCACTCTCCCTGCATATGGCCGATCTTCTGGCACTTATGACATCGCATAGGTTTTGGAATAAAAGGTCGGACCTGGTGACGAAAGTGGCCAACCTTCACATAAGAGGGGAGACAGTCCCCTTTGAACGCATTTCTCACACAATGTGTGTTACCAAGGCGGCTGACATTCACAATGACGTTATCCTCATTTGCCGATTTTATTATCACTGAGAGATCCGAATTTGGAATTTCAGTGGTGATGTCATAAATGACTCCTGTTGAAGTGGTGCTATCAGCTGGTAGACTTGACATTGATGTTACCCAGTTGCGTTACTTTCTGAAGCGCGTTTAACGCACGTGGGTTCAGCACATCGATCGCCAAGATGTTCCTTCTTGCGTTTAGACGTACTTCTTCGATCTGATTTGGCGTAATATTCTCGAGATGCACAGATAGCGCTTGCCTGTTCAGCCCGCGTAGCCTGTCGGTAGCCTTCAGTGGCACAAACAGGATAGAGTGAGGCCCCGCCGCGGTGGTCTAGTGGCTAAGGTACTCGGATGCTGAACCGCAGGTCGCGGGTTCAAATCCCGGCTGCAGCGGCTGCATTTCCGATGGAGGCGGAAATGTCGTAGGCCCGTCTGCTCAGATTTGGGTGCACGTTAAAGAACCCCAGGTGGTCGAAATTTCCGGAGCCCTCAACTACGGCGTCCCTCATATTCATATGGTGGTTTAGGGACGTTAAACCCCACATATCAATCATCAAATCAGGATAGAGTGAGGCCATCGCTGAGGGGCAGTTTTCACGGTGGTCGTGCTTGATGCCGAAGATGCATTGACGATCCGTCGTTTAGCCTTGCGGTACAGGACTGGTGGGAAGCCGTCGGCCGAGGACTCTTCGCTTGATGCAAAGTACAGCTCAGTGTCCTCACTCTCACTAGACGCGTTTCCTCGCTTCCTCGAAGCAGTCCCCGCGGTCGAACCGGACTCGGATGATGCCCCGTGAGGTTGCACATCAATCACCACAATATTTGGGGCGATAGACCCTACAAATGCGGCGGAAAATCCAGAAAAGCACAAAGACGAGCAAGGTGTGTTCCGTAAACGAATCACTTCGTGTTCAGAAAACAAAAAAACGCTGCTTTCGTTAGTCCTTCATAGTCTTGTCATCTGGCAGTTCATTTTCACGTGACATAGTACACGAATTTAACACGAGCTACATGAATCGTACGTAATAAATTATTCAACAGAGAATGTCAGCAGAACTCGCGTTCCACGCTCCAAGCCCAGAAGTGGGCGAGTACAATGCAAGCGAGAAAGAAGGCAGACATAACGCATGGTAGAGGCTGTTGTGAAAGCATACTCTTTTTTGAGTATGCTTGGTGCTTGGCGAAAACAAGAAGGCAGGGAGACACACATGAAACCGCAAACGGAAGTTCCGTTTGGGGTGAGCGCTTCCGCTTGTGGTTTTTTTTTTATGTGATACGAACAAAGTGTCATAAGAAGCTCTCAAGTACTTGTTTAGAAAAATAAGGAGAAAGACAATGGTAAAAAACTTCTGCGCTGTTTTTAAAAGTTCGTTGATTTATTGGTGTGTAAAGGTGCACGAAACTTCATCGGTTTTTAATGATATACGTTCGAGCTCTTTCATTCTGTACAGTTTATTCGTGCAAATATTGCACGATTAAACTGTACAGAATGAAAAAGCTCGGACGTATATCATTAAAAAAATCAAGACAAACTCATCGATAACAACCTTTTGTATTCCATTGTTTACTTCTTTTACACCTTTGTGTGAAAAACGTTGATCATATTTGTTTGCAGAGGCACAGGAACCTTGCAAATATCTATAGATCAAACCACTGGTAAAACAAGTCAAGCGATGAGCGCTGGATTTAGCCCCAAATGAGGGTTCTTTTTATGTCAAGGTCACACTGATCATTATCTCCTAGAATATTTAATAGGGGCAACCCTCATATCAAACAGAACAAACCCTGTTTGCTCCAGTACACGACTGTACGCTCTTAGAGCTTTATCTGAAAGCAACGGTGAACTACTGAGTGTTGATTCATCCGCATTTCTAACATAATTCACTCACTTTGAAGCCTATGAGCAAACAGACCTCGGCGTTACACGCGTTTTGTACGTAACGTAGGGCTTTATTACTCGAGCTGAACAGATAAAGTGCAAAGGACGTATTTTTAGCATCTTTATAAGTAAACTACGCAGCAAGTGTAAACATAGACAATCTGCCACGTCGACGGCGTAACGATCGCTCTCTTGAAGAGTTTGATGAAAACTATGTTGAGGACACTTTGTTTCGTGTGCTACCAAAGGAATGTAGGAACTAAGATTAAGTCGTTGGCATCATCGTCTCCATATTTGTTAAGAGAAGCTGTCTTTATACAGCTGCTAATAAATAGTCATGAACAGTAAAACAGTGAGAAGAAATTATGGTAGTTCAAGGGGCGGTGACAGCCGCTGCCGCGGGGCACTGATGGTGACAGTGATGAAGCAGGTTCAACCACGTCCCGATACATGACCTGATAAAATACAATTTATGGTCTCGCTAAACATGATTAAGCAGTCTTGTCAGCTGCCAATGGTAATGTGGATTAGGCTATGTTGACAATAAACACGTGCGCGCTGCCCGTCGTAGTTGTAATACAGATCGCCATCACTATGTAAGTTTCGAGCTAACAGACATAATTCAATAAATCTCAGCAACTGTCTTAATCAATTGTTTTAGTAGTCAATAGTGTTAATCACGCAGTAAAAATACGTAGAAAGGTACCCGCATCTGTGAAAACCTACTCCATCCAAGCCAATGGCACTGGCAAACAAATATTTAGCTGAGTATACTGTAACAGCAGTAAAGTACCGGGTGTTGTAAGACATGTTTAAGTGTCTCCCCGCATTAAACAAATGCCGGAAAAGGGCTCCTTACTTTCCCACCTCATGCTATTGCAACAGTGCAGCCAAGTATTTGAAGACACTCAGCATTTCGGCTAAAACGTTATCATGTGAAGCAAGTCGGGCATCATTTTTCTAGGCTCTCAGTATTTAGCAAAGTGTGGAAGCAACCATGTAAGTCTCCAGCGTTTCCATTTCTCTGAAGACGTTTCAACGGTACACCTTAAAGCCCCTATCTTTTTCATCAGTCGGTTTCACCAACAAAACATGTCGTTTTGTTTTGACGAAATTTTTTGTTTAGAACTCATGCTTATCGTTGAGACATTGCGCACAAAGAAGCTGCACACTTAAAACTTCTATAACTTTGCTCTTTCGCTTTAATTAAACAGCGGAGCTATATAACTGGCCATGAAATCTTGGACGACGCTGCTCGCACGTCACATCAGGAAGAAAACAGCATTTCACTACCGCTTTCAAGAATAGAAGCTGCGAAGCAGATTCATCAACTGGTCCGCAATCTCCCACTGACTAAGAACGCACCAAACATACGATAGACCAGACTATATGAACTTGACCCTTCGCTACAACTGTGGCCTCCATCCGGCCTATATCGACGCGAAGCTTCGCTTTCCGGTCACCTTTGAGTGGGAGTTGCTTTCACAAAAGTGGAGTGACTGACAGTTCGGCATGCGATGTTGGCGTCACAACAAACATATCAAACACCTGTTGTGTGACTATCCTTAACTTGCTTCAGATATACAAGTATACTTGTCAACGCGCTGCAGCGACTGAATGATCTGTCGCTTTCTTTGTAGGAACTTTTACACTACTGTTTATATCTCTCGAAATCCCACAAAGCAGTGAAAACCCTCTTGCCTTTTTTAGGACTACGGGCTTGTGCGAACGCCTCTCACTTGCGGTGAGGTTCTACACACTGCAGTGAATCCAACGTCTATCTCTCATTTTTTGTATCCCTTAACTTCGAGCACGTCCTGTGGCGCTGTGAGTTTGCCGGTCCCCCTTTCAGAGAACAGGAAATGAACAAGCTGATAAAGGCCCAGGACCTCACCTGCCGAATTCTGGCTGTCCAGAGGACCCGTGCGAACCTGACCATCCCCGAGAGGGCCTAGCCAGGTGGCGCTGATTTAGGTCGCTTCTATTGTGGACCCAATAAAGTTATTTCACTCCCTCTTTCACATCCCTTTTATCTTTCCGTCTTTCTATTTCTTTTTCTCTTCCCCCAGTGTAGGGTAGCCAACCGCAAGTCTTTCTGGTGAACCTCTCTGCCTTTCTACCTTTTTGTATGCTTCCTCATTCTTGAGTGTTGCGTTCAAGAGAAGAACTCGATAGCGTTCTTCTCTTGAAAAAAATAGCTAGACTAAGTTTTTATCAGCTGTATCATGCTATGCTAAATATTGATCCCACACTCTAGTTGCGGCCTCCAGGCAGGGTATCACCTCGATCCTCCCACGCTTATGTTGTGTGGCCCTACGTATCCAGAGTTCAAGTCTGCAAGCATTCTTTCTTTGTGAAGACAATTGAACACTAGAATAAACTGAGCCCGCAAATATTTGATGGTGTGTTTTCGCTCGAACGTTTTGACGGAAAGCTGGATCACTGGGTGTACAACATCAAACTTTTTATGTATAACTGCAGTGCTGTTGTTTTGTAGAATTTTTTTGCGCTGTGTGTGTGTGTTTTAGTATGCATTATGCTGTTTCTGCTAAGCTGTTTGTATATTCTTATGCTGTTTGCATATATTATTTTCTGTATTGTAAACTGTCCCACCTTGTAATAGCCCAATAGGGCTAACAGTATCGAAAATTAAAAAAAATAACAATGACTAGAAGTGTCGCACTATGGGCATCTAATTATCGCCTGGTGTTTTTCGTACGTTAAACATCAGAACTTTGCGTTATACAGACATCATTCAAACTGGTTCACAAAGGAATGCATGACATACTACTACAAAAAGAATGTCAATTGTTGCACACCTTTATAACGTCAGCCAAAAATGTTTTTTTAAACTTTCGAGTATCAACTTCTTTGTCCTGCACTTTGCACAAAAAGAACCCCATAAAAACAAAAACAAAAAAGCACGTAATTGAGAATAAAGCACAAAGGCGTCCCTTCATACGAGCGTTAACGTAGAAAAAAAGAAGCAAGTATAGAGGAGAAGGAGCTTTCTAGCGGAAGTCGTGGTGAAGAGGAAATCTCACCCGGAAATACGCGTGGGCAGCTTGTGCAGCAAGTCACTGAACACTGTGTGAAACTTCTTTCGAGCGTCTTGTTTCTTTCAAGTAATGCGATTCCTTCTGTCTTTACCAATGTCCTTGGCTAGGGGCCAACGTTACTGTCTTTTTTTCACTCAGAAGGAGGCGTCATGATAAGTTGCGATTCGCTGCTTCACCACTCGCTAAAGAAAAAAAAACTAGGACAAATCAAAGCTTGAAATGCTGACTCAAAGAGAACCTTCTTTCTCCAGTATTCTATATCTTTTCACAACGAAGGAAGCAGGCGGGATTAGAGCAAGGAGTGCTTAAAGACAACAACTTCAAGAGTGTGAACCAAAAGTAGACATTTAAAAAAAGAGGAGGGGGGGAGCAAGAGAGCCAATTAAAAAAGATACATAAATGTCTGGCAACAAGTTAGTGCTTACGCTTAAGCTTCAGTGAGTAGTGACAGTCAAAAAAGTAGACGCACTGTAGCACTTTTTACCGTTGAAGTCATCAGCCTTCTTAAGCATACATGACCTCTTTTTCATTGTTTCCTTCTTTCTCGTGAACCAGGAACTAACGAAGGCTGCAATTATGCATTTTCACGCAGCTTGAGTACAAGAACACTTGCTTCAACAAAATGCATGTGTGCGCTGTTCAAACAAAAAATTTTGAGCTTACCAAAAAAAGAGAACATATATATATATATATATATATATGCAATTTTTCTAGTTTTTTTATCCTTACAACCAAGTTGCAAGGGGTAACTTTCACGAAGCAATAATGAAAAGGACTCCTTCATTTATTCTTTAGTTCAAGAAGAAATTATTCGGTTGCACTCAACGTGAAAGGTCTAAGAAGTGGTGATTAGTATCCTTTGAGTAGTACCTCTTGCTTGTGCTTCAGCGAAGAAATCAATGAACGTGTCGAGGCAATGGTTGAGGGGCTAGTCGGTAAGACACTGTAATATACTTCGAGAGTTCTCTTGGTAAGAGGCAACAGAGTAGACGTAGACAAGACGAACGGAAGCTGAGCGTTGCTAAAGAATCTGCGTTCCTTCAGCATCGCTCAAGTTCCGAACGTGCAGCCAGCTAGGCCTCCACGCGGGAGACGAAACCTTCCTTTGGCCACCACCCCTTCGAACAGATGTGTACCGGCAAGATGAAATCAACGACCTTGCTATGCTGCTAATAAAGTTGCTTATCTGTCACCCTCTCTCTCAGTTGCGATGCGTTGGTGCCCTTTCCGTTCCTCCGACATCACATTCACATTCCTCTTTCCATCCAATTGCAATACTATACAATGCATGGCTATGTTATAATCCACACTCCTCCTCACCCCATTTCCCTTTCACACCCCCTTGCAATAAATTTCTAAGTTACAGGTGACTGGGTTTTAGGTGGTTGTACGAAACCTGCCTGAAGCTCTACGATACTCTGCTTTGTTTCACCACCTATCTTTTTCCTTTTCAACTTTCCTTTTTCAACTTACTTGCTATACACAGACACACATGGTGCTGCCTGAATGAACGTTGTATGCTTCGCGATCTTCATTACTTTTTTCCATTATTCTCTCTCTCACAATACCTAATCCCACCTTTATTTCTTCCCGCCTTCTTGCGGTCCATCGCTATGCTATACATTGTTTTTGCTTTCTCCTTGCGAGAGTGCGCCTTCCTCTTTTACCTGCCGACTGGCTCAGCATGGACGGGGGAACGAAAACGGAGATTGCGGGGAGCTTCTTCATCAGCTTGCATTAACTGCAGTGTAGCTGCAACGTTTTTCGCCTGTTGTGTGAGAGCACCGTATTTGCATGTGAAAATAAGTAGCTAGTTACCCGCTATCGTCTTCTCTGCGTGTCTTACGAGACACTCGAGGACATCCTCTTATCCGCCGGCTGCAGCGATTATAATCGCAACGCCATTGCCACCCTTGCCACCCCTCTCGCCCTCATCGATGCTGCTGGCCTCAAGTGAGCGGTTTAAAAACCTTATCTCCAAGTACACTAGCACGCTCCTCCTTCTGCCTTTCGATGAGTCCTCTTTTTGCTGTCTTTCCTTATCTCTGTCCCCCTTTTCAGCTTTTTTTCTACGTCTGTACCACCCTAGGTATCCTCTTCAAGAGAAGGTTATCGGGTACACGAAACCCGCATCTCATTTCTAAACATGATCACCTATATACACATACACCTTTATATACAATGATATGCGTGTGGGACGCCAAGCGGGGATATAAGGGGACAGCATAACACGACAGCATGTTGTTTTCCTCCTCTTCCTCACCGCCTTCCACTCGCTTCATTTGTTTTTCTCATGATATCACTATTGCCCCACTTCACTTCTTATTTCCGTCCTCTCTCAAAATAAGGCTGTGCTACACGTAGCTCTTCAAAGCCTGGTGTTGGGTCGCCAGCAGGCGGTAGTGATTTTGCCAGCGTTGCGCCAAGCTATAAGGTACGATGATCGCGCAATACAGCCCGGGCCTCCAAAGTGCTCCGCAGTTAAATGGTAACATCCCCAGTTTTATTAAACGCGTAGATGTACTATAAGCGTCAAGCGAAACCCGAACAGTGGGAAGCCTTCACCATGATATAGTGCGCACCGTCCAGTTATCACCATTGAGAGGCATGGCATATGCGCCGAGCTGCCATGTATATATACCAAGCTCATATATATCATGCTGTATATATATTATGCTTGGCAGCCCGGCGCATATATGCGTGCCTGTCCATAGTGATAACTGGAAGGCAAGCAAAATACTATCGCGAAGGCTTGCTGCTGTTCGTGTTTACTTTGACGCTGATAGTACTTTGACACTGCAAAAAAAGGCAAAATTTTGGTGGACAGCATCGTCGAGACGAGCGTGGCAACGGCGTCTCATCCTCGGATGTGAGAGAAAGGAATTGTCAATAGCGAGGGCAATCTCGCGGGATTCAAGGCTGCTGATTTTTTCGGTCTGGAATGAAATGATCAGCTGCGGCTCACCGCACAACGCTCCGGCTAGCAGAACAACCTCAAATCGAATGGCATCGCTCATACCGTTCGCTACCGCAGCCAATGGGGAGCCCATGATGATGATTATTTGTGGGGTTTAACGTCCCAAAACCACCATAAGATTATGAGAGACGCCGTAGTGGAGGGCTCCGGAAATTTTGACCACCTGGGGTGCTTTTACGTGCACCCAAATCTGAGCGCACGGGCCGATGGGGAGCCCAATACAGGGCCTTAGTCACGGGCAGCGAAAGCAATTGTGGGTTGATGGACACGGACATCTCCGCTGCACGCACAAACGCCTCTGAGAGGAAATCGTGTGAAAGGACCTTACTTGAGCTTTTCGAACACACCACTTCTCTCAATCTACGCTCTGCTCCTCCACTATACCCTCAAAGAAAGCGAGCGCCACCGGATCACGCATGACCGCTTCTTGTGATGAAACGAGTCGCCTCCAATGGCCTCACCTACAGCTTTGAAGGCACGTCTTTGGGAATCGACCGGAGAAGAACCTCATATGAATGGCGAAAAAGGTGTTCTCTCTCGCTCTCTCCCATCGTGCTTTTGTGTGCCTCAGTGCAGCCCTGCAGGAACACTTTAAAGAGGCTCGGTACGCAATTTTAAGCTCATTCCTTGGAATAGCAAGGCGCCAACTGGACTCGTATTACGTTCGTTCACAGAAATTACACAATTCCTGTAATCTTATACCCAAATTATTTGATTGTTTCATAAACCCACAAGATATGCCAGACTTGGCACCACAGAAAGAACCAATGACTAAACGTGGCTAGAACCTACGTAGCACAGATAGGACATCATTCGACTGCTAATATTCAGCTCATGAAGATGCCAGCTATGACGATCTGTTGAACAAGCATCCGTAGAAGTGGAAGAAATTTCGCTGGGCAAATTACTCATGCTGAAAAACTATCTGGTGTGGTGTGGATGTGGCCCAATATTTCAAAGGATTACAGTGCTGAGTTGCTCATTTTTCGAGATAACTAGAATTTTTTCCCACAATGTGTATTCACAATTCATTACTTTTCTTTCTTTTAGCTTTTTGAACAACCCCCGCCTGCTTATGGCTTGCAAAGCACGCTGGCAGAATAAATAAATAACTAAATAAAACAACCGAAGCTGAAAGCACAGGAAAGCAGGATTGCACCTCTGTAATTACGGCTGTAGCGTCATCATCATCGCCACTCATCATCATCGTAATTTTTCTAGCCACCGCGCTGCGCCTCTCGTGCAGCTGACGCGACAGCTCGAGGCGCGTGCTGTGGAGAACGAGCTTCTGGCCTGGCGGTTTGGACGTGGCAGCCGCCGCCGCTCCGCTTCAGCAAATCGCCCTGGATAATAAAGTAGCGAGAGAACGACACAACCACGTTGGCCGCCGTCCCGTCTTCCTCTCTCGCTACACGGTGTAACTAGCAATGACCAAGAGAGAAAAAAGTAGTTTCTTATTATGCATATTTAAATGAACTAGCAATTGTAACAAGTCGTCAACTACGCGCGGTCTTTATACATTTATTTGCGCTTTAATGTTTTCATATCTTTCAAGAATTGTAAAAATTATAGCAGTTCTAAGTCAGCACTGGTGTGTGTGCCCCTTACTGTGCCTGTTTTCTTGCGCTGTTTGCCATAACAGTGCTCCAAAACCAGCTAACCCGGCAACAAGCACCAGCATTTACGAAGTGAACTCTGTTCTAACGAATATTCGAACTTCTGTATGGCACTGAACTACGATATAGCGAAATATATAGTGCTTAGGCTTATTCCTTCGCGTTTTTAAGCAAAGTAAAATGGCTGAAAAAAAAAACAAATGACGTATTTACACCAAAAGATTTCTAACGCATCTCGCACTCCTATCAGACGACAAGAGAAATAAAAAAAATTTCGGCCAATCAGCTCGCGTATCCTGGACGGAGCAAAAGTTGAACAAAAAGCTGCATCGTTATTTGCGACAGAAGCAGCACCAAATAAAAAAAAAAAGCAGAGACATAATTGAGGATGGGGATCTCGTAGTGTGGTATTTTCTGGGAAACATATGAGCAAGAACAAGCCCCGCCGTCTGCCAGCCAACCCTGCTAGTGTACCACTACGTAGAACGCAAATTTATGATCGGGAGAAACGCCGAGATTTCACCGCCATCTTGCCGCAGACTTCTCAAGCGGTACAGAATAAGCGGTGGAAAGCATTGCTTTTGAAGCGTGCGATCTCTGGCACTGACGGCATCCCCACGAGAAAAACGCGGAGGTCTCTCATTTGTTTTCGTTATTGACGAGGGCGCCTGCAAACTTTCTCCTCTTGGTATACAACCACGTGATGTTGTGCACAAGGCTGGCGAAAAATGCATTGAAATCTAGTAGGGAGCTGGGAACCTCATTTATATTTGATTTACCTCGTGTTCCGCCTGTGACAATCTATTTTTGAGCTCTTTCTTACGCCAGTGGGAAATCTTTTTTAAAATTCAATCGAGTGATGAAAATAGTAATTGATATTGCAGATATCGAAGAAACGCGGAACCTCACATTCTGTGTAGTTATACTGTACAATAAATGACAGACGTGTATAACATAATTTCTGTTCACATCAAAGAGCATGGGCTCACGCCTCTATTACGCAATCACGTAAAGTTTTGGGAAAGTTTGTTATCACCACTCCTGCTTTGGTACAAAGTGTCCTTCACTTATGGGCCGTACAAGCATTTGTTCTGCTGTGGTATGCAGCTATGTGCAACACGTGAAAAAAGGAAAGAGCTTCATGACAAACGTGACAAATATCTCATGCTATTCATGTAAGGATTTGCTCCTCGTTTCCATCATGCGTTAATGCCCTTCCTTTCAACTTTTGGTGCTCGATTAAGTAAAGCAGACGATCATGACAGACAGACAGACAGACAGACAGACAGACAGACAGACAGACAGACAGACAGACAGACAGACAGACAGACAGACAGACAGACAGACAGACAGACAGACAGACAGACAGACAGACAGACAGACAGACAGACAGACAGACAGACAGACAGACAGACAGACAGACAGACAGACAGACAGACAGACAGACAGACAGACAGACAGACAGACAGATAGATAGATAGATAGATAGATAGATAGATAGATAGATAGATAGATAGATAGATAGATAGATAGATAGATAGATAGATAGATAGATAGATAGATAGATAGATAGATAGATAGATAGATAGATAGATAGATAGATAGATAGATAGATAGATAGATAGAAACAACCCAATTGCTTGCACTTCGCTTAAAAATGCTTTGTGTTTAAAAAAAATATTCACTGGCGATGCTTGTGAGTACCTGGTACTCGAATTATAAAACACACTTTTATCGAAATTGATGCAAGCACTCTGGAATTTGTAAAGACATTCGTGTATTTTTCGCATTTTAATGTATTGCTGGTGCGCTCCGTGTAAAATACAAAAACAATATGGTTAAACAACAAGTTCACAAAAAATATGCGTTTCAGGAAGCCATTTCAGTATCTTTTGTGATAAATTGAATCCTATGAAGGCGGGCTTGTTCACGCCGAACAATCGCAGGCCAAGGACGCTTACTTCAAGGATTTTAGCTCGAAAAAAAAGATAGTTTCATAATAGATACGCACATTTATTGATTGATATGTGGGGTTTAACGTCCCAAAACCACCATATCATTATGAGAGACGTCGTAGTGGAGAGCTCCGGAAATTTCGACCACCTGGGGTTCTTCAACATGTACTCCAATTTGAGCACATGGGCCTACAGCATTTTCGCCCCCGTTGAAAATGCAGCCGCAGCAACCGGGATTCAATCCCGCGGCGTGCGGGTGAGCAGTCGAGTACTTTAGCCACTAAACCACCAAGGCGGGGCAATATAGAGACGTGAAGGCTGCCCAAAGAAATCACACCACTTCATTATGATCCTTCCTGGTTTTCATAAAAACACACATGAAAAACGTACCGGACGATGCTGCTGGGGCAACTGTTTATACATTGTGATTTTAATGCCAGGCCAGGTTGCGCTGGTCTATTTCCCGGATACGTCGGCCACATTTCAAAGTAGTCAGAATTTAAAAACAATTGCGTAGTTAACTTCAGGAACACTTTATTGAAAAAAAAAAGTACAAGATGTCAAAGTTAACCTGAAGTTTATTGTTATGGCGTTCTCCACAATGATATCGCGATTCCAGAAAATACATAAAAAATAACTAGTCATAGGTCCATTCAATTATGAATCTCAACTAGCGGTGTACAAAAGCCCTTACAATGCATCACAATGCCACCTGCTAATTTTATAACTAAACAGAGGTCATAAGCTTCGACAAAGAGCACCCTTATCACCCTTACCTGGAGAAAATTAGGTTATGTGAGCTGCACCACTTCAGTGATTGCACGTGCAGGTGGGAATGTTATCAACCATTACATGTGATGACTATCTTAAAAAAACGTTCAGAGTAAAAAAGACGTTCGGCAGATCAAACGCACCAATAAAATAAACATTAGTTAATAAATATATAAACGGCTCAAAGAAATAAAGAGTGGCAGCTATGTGTTCCATCACATTAGTAGCTGCTGCCTTGCTGTTGCCTGTATTTGTCGACATGTCGTCGAAAGGGCAGAACAACAAATAAGACAAAGCTCATCGTCTGGGGAAGCTTTCTCTTTAATGAAGATGAATCAATTGCTAATGAGAAAGAACGTGGCGAATGAGTCCTGCACGAAATCACCGATTCGAATGTTCCCTCAGCCAACCTCGTAACAGTGAAGAGAACACAACGAAGTTAGGCGACAAATCAGGCATAATTGAGCAGCTTGTTGTCTGCGTGAGCACGTAAATGGGAAAAACAAAAAAAATGCATGGAGTAATTGCCTGTTTGATATATGCTCCGCATGAACTGCTTCTCCGTGTGATATTGTTTAGGCGGATTGGTTGTTGCTTTACTAGATGTCCTGACGCCCAGTGCGCAGTATCGGTCGTGATTAATACTCATTGAATTTGATGCTCTCGTTTTTCAGATGGCACTGTTAGCACCTCTGAAGTGTAGTCACTTGATTTGGAGAATATGTTATATCAGAAATTGGAGGTGTCTCATTGTCGTAAGATGTAAATACTTGTACTATTAAATAAAATCCGTCTTAGATAGGTCGAGGCCGCGTACAAGATCACGGTGATGTTGCGATGTGCTTGAGGCTGGCAAGATTTAAACACAATTGAATTTCACAAGGTTTCATCGACTTATGCCAGTGGGCTTTGGTATATTATTCGCGAGTTGTTTGTTACCTCTTGAGACTGTATAAACTAGGGTAATTTAAACGGCCATGCCAGGTGCAAATGAAATGATAATACCCATTTTCGTCGAAGATGTTAACAAAATATCATGTTTCCAATCTGTGAGAATAGAAACGCGGTGATTCAAATAATTTTCGCGAATGCCTCTCAAAACCCGATAGTTAAGTGAGCATTACCGTTCCTTCTTCACGCATTCAACCGTGGTCGGTGCTTGTGTTCGCAACTTTTCAGACTTTCGTGGCTCCTGCAAACTTGTTTAATGCTCCAATGGGACTCCTCTGGAGTGTTGGTTTGCTACCGCATATAAACTACGACTTTCTTTTAAATACTTCTATATCTGGTGTCCAGCTGTACCGGCGCCAAGGTGTTAACGACTGATTCGATGGTAATACAAAACCATTTCAGTACACGAAAATTTTACATAGCACATTCTTGTTGCTTTGTTGGGCTTCATGGTAAACGTCTTTGGATACCGGAAGGCTTTTTTCACATTGTTTGTAGGTACATAGCTATAGGAGCACGCAGTGATGGAGAAAATGTTTTGACTAACTTGGGCAATCAGGATCGTTGAAGCCTAACAGTTATGCATCTTGGGGAATTAATTGGCATGTCGTCTCGGACTGTAAGCTGCTCGACTGCACTCGCTATCAGAACGCTTACGCACATTTGCTCCTAATAGTTACTGGCTTATCATTTCTGGTTGAATTATTTTACTTACATAAGTTGCGTATTGTCAGTCAGAACTACGAGAGGCCTACGAGATCACCAGAATGCCAGTTTGC
Source organism: Rhipicephalus microplus (assembly GCF_043290135.1). NCBI lineage: Eukaryota > Metazoa > Arthropoda > Arachnida > Ixodida > Ixodidae > Rhipicephalus > Rhipicephalus microplus. The sequence goes on along the minus strand of NC_134700.1, from coordinate 239,318,125 downwards.
AATATAGGCGCTGCTGAGAACAAAGTCCACTACAGATTCGGTTATATTGAATTAATTCATTTTAGTCAACTAAACTGCAGCTCCTGATAAAATAACCTTGGTTTAACGTGAATCTGCCCCATTCAATGCTTTCGCTGCCCATTACGCCGAGTATAGAACACTCATTCTGGCTGCCATATATTGAAAGTGATCACGCTTCTGCAACGTTCCCGTGACAGGAAAAACCCAAAAAAACTTACTTATTTGTTGGTGAATACCTAGTTTCTTTGTAAGTTCACCCATGAGTATCTAGTGTGGCTATGAATATGTATGTGCGTTTATAAATACTCACAAGTTCTAGGTACTTTCATAGGTACACTTAGATGTTCTCTCCTGGTAAAGAAGCCCAGGTGGCCAAGATTAAAGCATAGCTCTCGAATACGGTGTGTCATGCACATACACCGTACCTTCTACACTTTGAAGAAGTAGAATTAAGTGTATCTTTTGAAAGAACTTTTCACACTTGCGGTTGTTCTTAGCGACTTGGCATAGGCACAGCCTCTATTGTTCTGAACCTGCCTGGGCTTTTTCTTTTGGCGCTCATCTCAATATACCACAGTCTTCTATGTATATCTGCCATATGAACATGTCGTTCCTAGTTCTGATACGAGTTCTCGAAATGTACTGCTTACGCAGCCAGCACTTCCTGCTCTGCGATATTGCAGTCGGCCTTCTCAAGCCTCAAGGCAAACACGAGGAGCAGGAAGTACGTTCAGCGCATGAACTGCCGGCCACCACTATGTCAGCCAACGTGACCTCATATTGGCAAGGGTACTTCCCGTCTGCTTTTTATTTTCATGTGGACCGCGATAAGTGCACGCTTTAAATGAAATGTTCAATATTACTACAATAAAAAAAACGTCATGTTTGTAAAGCTTAACACCGCGGCCTTTTCCTATAGATTGCATGTTCGTTCTTTTTCTTTACGTGTTTCTTACTGTGGACATAGTAGGCCTGCACGTAAGTGTTCTTGTCATAGCGGCTCATCCAAAGGCAATACCAATTGGGGTAGCGTAGTCTCCGAGCGCCTTATTCACAAATTTTTGTGTGTTATTTGAAAAGAAGCCGCAATGTGTGCGTAAAGATGAGTTTTGTCCTTAAACATACTGTGTGCGAAGCGCCACACGCTGAAGGAAACAGATCAAACCACGTTGAAAACGATACCTCAGTCTAGATTCACAAGTGACCTACAACAACATCTTCATTACCATCATCGTGATCATGATAATTATCATCGTTATCAGAATCACGCCTCTTTCGTCTTGCTATGCTTTCTAATCACTTTATAGAATAAATTTATATGTACATGTTTATCCGGATATTTGGCCGTTCTTTGTTGACAGGGCAGTAAAATGGGGGGAGTATAAAAGGCACACACCGTAATTAACGTCTACATATAATTTGTCACGTAGGTGTATGGGTAGCTAACAATATTGTTACATTACAATGCATTTCAAACACAATAACGCACTACGTTACGATACTCATATAAAGCATGGAAGGATAAATTATACGTTTACTTTATTAGTACGAAATTATTTCAGGCCAGCCTCCTCAAAGGGATCACTAGCTTTTTTTGACACAGAAATGACGTCAGTAAAATCCACGGGAACGGATGAAAAGAATAACTATAAGAAAACAATTTGGAGATCGAAACACCTGGTAGTTTAAACGAAGACATCTCGGTCCGCGACGATAGGTGCCAGGTTCTCCACCCAATGAGCAACCGACGCACATGATTGAGGCCACACGAACGTGAGCAATAAATCTCTAACGTCTCTCTCTAACTGTGCTCCAAACTGGCAGGGGCAGTGTCCCCAACTACTAGTAGGGAAGTTAAATACTGCATTACGACAGTAATGAGCACCAACAAAGAGCCCGTCAGTAGTGTCAGTGTAGTGGCTACCGTCACTGTGACGCGAAAATTCGATTCGGGGACGACGCAGATACGTGCATCACCACAGCATAGAGCATCTTACACATGCACCAACGGTGTTTCTCTACCTTCTACTGAATCGAGTACAAGGACACAGATCAAGAGATATGTACTATAATGAGCACCGCAGAAAGGCATTAACATCGACGCGCAAAAATTGCGCAAGTGAGTGCATTGTATAAGCTATAGACACTCCAGCGTGATGTGGAACGCCTTGACGCATTTGCGGCTCAGGCTACGAGATCTGCCTCTCGCGCTCGTGAGGCACTGTGCATTTGTCTATGCATGAGCAGAAGCGTAGGTGACCTAATTACTGTGGAATGCACACAGACACTGGCGAGCATTTTAATACACACACACTCAGAATTTGGCATCGGATTATTTGGACCCGAGGTCACGTGGGACTGGAGAGAAACCAAGCAGCGGATAGGGTATCTCGAGAGTAGGAGAGCCGAGTAGCTTCGAACTCCGCCCCTGAAGAACCCTTTCCTATCCATTGCGACTCCTAGTCAAGATATCTCTTGTTAATTTATTTGATAGAAAACATGCATTTGTTTGTATTTGCCACCACTCGAATAAGGACTGTTTATATTTCTATTCTTTTATTCACACTTCTGGCAGTTCCTGTTCGACTATGGTACCCGTGTAAGATAACACGTGATGTTATTTTCTGCGTACTGTACTTGCGGTATGTTTCTGCTTTGCTGCCAGGGTGGCGCGACCAAGTCAGGCATTTACTTAGCCTTTAGTCGTGTCCCCCTAGGCAATCTTGTTCAATTTTGCCTTGAATAAAGCAAACCGAACCGAACCAAACCAAACTATTAGGCCATCATAAACCCCACCAGAGGACTACCACACCGAACAATAAATAAAGAGGAATTGGTCAGCTGGAGACAAACATAAACTGGCACGTTTTCAAATTTTCACGTCCTGAGTAAAATGCATCTCTCAGCATACTCTCCTCTCTGCACATGGTGTTTAGCTAAAGCCACTCTGTACCACGCAACATGGCAATGTCAGGCCATTAAAGCCTGAAAACCAATACGAAATCCAACAGCGGAGCCATGGGAGAAGCTGTTGGCCAGCGAGAATGGAAGATCAGTTGAGTCTGATTGACCGGGCCCGCAGAGCGGCTGCTGCAAGCGGAGTCTTCTCCTTTCGGGTCGGGTTAGGGTTGGGGAATAAGAACTATGTTGAGCTAGCAAGCCTAAACGTTGTGGTAGCTGTTGTAGTCATCTGGCCACAATACTGGCACTTGCCAGTAAATAAAGCATCGAAACATTTTAGACCCGACCGGGTACAATCAAATATGAAATCGGGCTCAGAAAAGCTAATAAATTCTGCTTGTTGAAACTTTTCACTACTATTGTCAGCTTTGGATACGAAGAACTGCTGTGGGCAGTTCAACAGGACCGCAACACCACAGAGAGACTTGGCCTTTCTGTTCCGACTTGGGAGCGTCCCACAATGGGACAGATCGTGTTCCGAGCAACCATAGTAAACATTTATCACCCATTCATCTCTTTTCACTAAATAATAATCTAAACACTGGCGAATGCATTACGGAATGGGGGGAGGAGTTTGCATGGTGGTGCGTGCTAGGAACTTTTCGCCCGGGGTGGTTCTTCGGTGCGCGCATACGAGTAACTGAATGTTCCCCCAACAGGGTCAGTAAGGTGTCGTTATAAAATACCGCTTTATTATAATCTCTACAAGTTTCCACATCTTCTATTGTGCATGCTGTTACGTGAAAATTCCGCAATCTTTAATTTTTCTGTTTCGATTGCAGTCGCTTCGCCACATCAAAGGGAACTGACGACAGAGTACCCTTTACAGGAACGAGCAATGGGCCGCTGTTGCCAGTAGTGCCAGTGCGCTTTCCCTACAGGCCCCTATCTAAACCAACAATACCAAAATGTCAAACTAAGCTGCGAAATGAAACAGCTTCCATCAGGGTTTTATTCCGTTTTCGTGAATGGCAATGACCTCTTATACAGCTTTTAGTAATTGCTCTTGAGACATCTCTATCTCTCTTTCTCTTTTTCCAGCGTGGCTGCTTTATGTCAATTTGACACGTTGTGTTGCCTTTCCTCTTCCCGATTGTTTAGAGTAGCAAACAGGAAGTTATATCTATAGTTAACCTCCATGCTCTTCTCTCAGTTGTATCTCTCACACCTTCAAACTTATACTGTCTCTATCTCGCTATATATCTCTCTTTCTAATGTTAGCATCTAGGCTTTATTTGTGATCATTCTTTATCGTCATCTGCTATACCGAGGTAAACGCAAACACGGCTTTTGTTAACTTGGTAGCACCTATATCATTTCACTTACAATTATTTCACTGATTTTTGTGCCACCGTACTTCATACGCAGCTTTTAAATACGCGCCATCAAGACAAACAACTTTATGTGCTATGTGTTTCTGAGCTGTCGTATGTTTTTATTGACATCCCCATTCGCATCTCGTTTTCCTCATTGTTACGATGATGCTGTACAGAAAACCACCAATCTAGCTCGGGAGTCTTCGAACAAATTTCACATTTTTTTATTGCCTCGATTAGAGCCATGCCCTGGAGATCATTCTTCTCGGAAATTTCGCTAAATCTAGCAAACAGAATTAACGTTTGCCTTCCACACATAAATACGCCACAGCAGGAGATGCAGTTATTGGATAAACAAATCGACAGAGAACGAATAATTTCCTTAACGCCATGACTGCGTTTTGCAATTATCATGAAGCGAGTACCTACACATCGGCTGTATTGCAGGACACTGAAATGCAAGGCATGTAATACTTGCAGTGGTGTGTTTTACGTTATTTTAGCCTCTAGTGTAGTACAAACTTTGAAGACGGCAGCATCGATCGAAGCAGTGAAGCAGCAGAAAATATCAGAGTGAAAGTAAACGAAAGATTATAAAGCAGCATTTTCGTTGAGTGCATTTTTTTTAACTTCGACGTCTCTTCCTGCGTACGCCTGTGGTAGTGTTTTAATATCCGTCATGTGCCTTTTAAGTGTTCTTGAGTATTTAGCATGGTAGTGTTATATATTGCCCCCAACCCTCCACTCTTGCAAGTTACTCTGGTTTAAACTCTTTTCTTTCTTTTAGCTTGTCAAAAGGGCTGATTGGGATTCGTAAATACTCGAAATACGAGCGCGTAACGTAGACAAGGACTAGCTGAGCTACAGACAAGTGCGTTAGTTTTTGTCTACGTTACCCACTCATATTTTAATTATTTCCCTCTATCATTGTCTCGCTATTTAACTGAAAGTCCTCCCACTTCTATAAACTATGATGATCATACTATAAACTGCGGTAATTATCTGAAACATTATTCATTTCTATTTGTTTATCTTATTGATAGAAAAAGAGCCCCACGATGGCCGAAGAAGTCTGCGTGCTACAGAACGGAAAGACTGTACGAATATGTTCGGAACGATATGCATTGTATAAATAAGTGGCAGAGCTCCTCGCTGGAGTGCATGGCCTTCCCTGCCTTTCTGGTTCACTGCGTCACGTTGTTATACAATGAGGACAGGCTGCAAGCACGTGCCCGCGTTCCCGCCAATAACGAAGACAAATGAGGGACCTCGGCGTTCTTTTCGTGGGGATGCCGTCAGCGCCAGAGATCGCATGCTTCAAAAACAATGCTTCCCGCCGCTCATTCTGCACCACTTTACAAGTCAGCGACTGCGGTGAAACCTCGGCTGCATCTCTCCGGATCATAAGTTCTCGTTCTGAGCGCAGCGGGAGACCAGGGAGGCTGTTTTCGTCCATATGTTTCCCAGAAACTGCCAGACTGCGATTCCTGCCCTGAAATTTTCGTGATCTTTCTTCACTTTTCGTTGTCTGCTTCAGCCCCAGCTCACGATGCATTTTGTCGTTCCGTTTTCGCCCATGTCACAAAACGGGAGCTGATCGACCGAGGAAAGCTGATCTCGTACAGAAAGGTTTCGGTTAAAGTGCGCCATTTCTCATCTCGTTCTAGCCCTTTCTTTTTTTTACTACAAAAGGGCAGGAACAAGCATATAATGGCTGCTTATATCGTAATATGAAGTTGTTTGGTGTGATCGACAAGAAGGTTTGTTCCATACAGCAACATTGTAAATACGGCAATATGTAAATGTAAAAATTTGTCGTATGGCATGGCTCACTTCAAGCTGTGAGGGAGCGTTATGAAGCGAATAATTTTACAGAGCTTCTTAATTTAGAAAAAAAACACTCCTCATGAAATCACACTACAAGCAGTTAGCATGCATTTGTGTGGTTGATAACGCAGAGAAAGATGAGCTTGTGACATGAGCGGTGCTCACTGGGCCGTGGAAAGCGCTGCTTTCTTCAATAGAAGTCATCTTCTTCCTCAACTAGGTCTGCATTTTTTGCTGTGGTTAAATATGCAACGTATTCTTGAAATAAATAGATCTTTAAAGAAGTCTTACGTGAAACATACAATGGCCATCTGGGTGACCTATTTTATGGAAGTATTTACCGGGGATACGAATGCATGCAAGCAGAAAAACATTGTGATATATAATGTTTCTTGTCATCTAGAGCGTCAGATCTAGAGATCACCACAAATCCTACAAATCCCTGCTCTATTCATGACTCTTTATGCCAAAAGTGTCTACTATAGCATCTAAGTCATGTTTGAGAACGTGACATGAAAGGTTAAAGTACACAGGTAATAAAACGTGCCTCATTGCCGCATTGCCACCCTTTGCTTGTTTCATAAACTTTTTCACAGTCCCCTTGCAGTCGAACCTTACATTCCCCCCCATTTCGCAGGTCATATCGCATTGGCCATGTCTTTCAAGTTGCCCGTCAACGTTCCCGCACCGTTACTTTTGCTGCCTCATTTTTTCTTCGTGCAACGAAAGACTGGAATGACCTCCCCCACCATATCGCAGCAATCACCTGTCCATCAACATTTATGCATAGCGTCACAAGCCATTTTTCAAGCTAATTCATGGCTTTTTTGTTCGTTTTTTGTAACCCTACCCCTTATGTAATGTCCCTCTGGGGACCTTTAAGGCAATAAAATGAAATGAAATGAAGTGCAAAAAAAGAACGCACCACGCTTCATGGAAGATCGACATCCAACTATATTGCTCGTAGGCATGTGTAGCTTCTACCTTATCATCCAGTGAAGATTTGATCAACGGCTCTTGATCACTGGCAGCCGTGACCGGCAGTGGTGAGCGACAGTTGCCCCCATTAGTACTGAATAAGTACTAACCCAAAATTTAGTCGTTGTGTCTAGGTTCCCAGAATGGAACACGGCAAGTAGGAACATGGCCTTTTAAGGCAAGTAGGAATAACCTGATATAATCTGATAGCTAAAAAATACTCCCAGATACCCTTTTGCAATTGCCAGAAACGACTTGAAAGTGAAAACAATTTTCTTTCTATTTTACAGTCGAGCTATTGATCCTCCAGCCCAAAATGTTTGTGTGCCTAACGTGACCACCAAAAATGGCACTGGAAGATTTCTACATGTTGCTGGTAAAGCATTGCCTCTGTGATTAGCCCACCATTGCCAAGCGACGATGTCATGGGAAAACGTCATCATGCAACGGCACTCTACAAAAGTCTCTATAGCGAGCGCTTCGATCAATGTCGATCGATTTCAGGCAGTTCGTTTCATCGTGATGGTGTGCATTGGCAGCAGCTGACCTAGATCTAATCTACTTCGAGACTGTGAGAATCAGCAACCTTGGAAGTCAACTGCAACTGGAAACAGTCGCCGTCTTTCTAATTGGGAAGCCCCTGGGCTTTTGCTTTATATATCTTCTGCAATGTTTGTGTTGAAAATATACATTGTCGTTGAAGTGGCAATGTGAATGCTTGCGACAACGACTACGAGGTGTGCGAGATATTTTCGCAGCAAAACGTAAACCTCGAGTGCATGTTTCATGTTCTTGTTGATTCTTGCTTTCTGTGGCATTGATTATGAGGGGTGAGGTGGGGGCGTAAGGATGGAAAAAAGTTCTAGTGAAAAGTATGTTGTAAGGTCTTTTTTTTTTTTTTACTGAGCTTGTCCGAGTCAGCGTGGCCCTTGGATGCTAATGTAAACGTTGCCAAGTTATATCAATAACACATAAAACATGTTTTATACATTCTATTTTTGAACCAATAAGAGAAGCCATATATTTGCGCCTGTCAATCAGAACAAAACAGTGAACATAGCATCACAAATTCGACGACATCCACAATAGCACACTTCGTGAGCTTTGCGAAGTGGGTATATCATATGGGCTTTTTGTTCATTAAATACATCGTGGATGTTGGCACGAATGAAGAGCTAAAAAACACTGCGTTGTCCTTGAGGTGTCGCACTACAATACTTTACGATCTACAAATGGCATAAACCAGACAAAATACTGATAAAACTTAGTATTAAGGCACACTACCTTTCCCTGCAGAAACGTATGCAGTTAACATTTTAAGTTAGATGCAAATAATCGCGTTCAATGAAGAGGAAGAAACAAAGCACCGACGGCTGACACTTTTTGAACATCAAGAGACACTTTCTAACAGCATCCACGTGTTTTTGACTTCACAAGCTCAGACAGAACTATGAAAAAAAATCCTCGGATATCAAAATTTTCTTCGCTGGTTCAGTGATTGAGTCATGCCCTCCAGATGTGCTAAGGTGCGTCTACGTTCTGCTACTTTAGGCTACGTCGAGCGAAGGTGCGAACTCTCACTGGCTGACATACTTGTTCTCTTACACTTTTGTCATTTTCGCTTTTGCCCATATGGTATTTTTTATTACGTTTTGAGAGAGTGCTGTCATTTGGCATAAGTCGCTCTAATTTACCGTTTGCTTCAGTGCTTGTGTAAAGAGCGCCAGAAATAATCAGAGTAGAGACCTAACTTTTCGACCGCATTTCACAAGTCCTTGTCGTAGTCTTCAAATCAGTGAGTCGAAAAATGGCAGATCGCAATCGATCATGGTTCCACGTTCTTGGTGAAAAGGTAAGGAACACAGCTGGTAGACAGACTTTGAAACCGAGGGTAAGAGTCACGCGACTGAAAATAAACTAGGAATTCGAAATGAAGGTCAAAGGGCACTCGATGACATGCAGCAGAAACGATTCACGCGAGATCCTGGATGGGACTTCCACTTCAGCGCAGCTCCCAATGGCAGCGCCTAGTTTTTACCATTGCACACTTTCATTTTTTTTTTGTCTGCGCTCACGTCACCATAAAGTAAGTATAGTCTGTTTTCGCTCCTCACAATCAAAGATGTACTTTTATTTCACATTGGCAAGTGCCTTTTCATATTCAGAGAGGGCCCTTAAAATTTCACGTTCGAAGACACTTCGGAAGATATGCTATAAAAAAAACAAGGAAATATGCTATAAAAAGTGTTGCCCACTTTATCAAAAATCTTGTTGAAGTTGGTCTGGCTATATTTTTTTCACACAACGACTAGTACAGTTTGAATATAAAAGGAGAGTGTCTCCTTGTTATTTGGCGCTGCTTCGTTATGCTGTTTTCTATTTTATTTATACAAGTAGCTCCCGGGCTTCACGCGGCAACATTGGGTGAGGGGAGTGCATCATTTTTTCTTATGTTACAGAGATTGATCAAAGCAAAATAAAAGTCAAAAAAAAGTAATGTCCACTGTTTATGCATATGCAAGGGTTTTCGTTTCGCGAAATGAAACCACCAAACGAAGTCATAAACAATAACATTGCACAATCTTAACGCTAACCCATACACATGAAATACAACTGATGAAATCCTTTTGAATGAAATTCAGAAGGTAAATGAAGAGAAAGTGTTAGGCAATGTTTAGGAGGAGTAATGCGGAATAATAATCAGAAAGTAGCCGCTGTACATAGGTATAAGATACACAATTTTGTGCTCAATAGGTGATGTTTCAAGCCGTCTCCTAATAATTTCAATGTCTTGAACTTTCGCTGTGTTTTCTGGAAGATTGTTGCACAGTAGAGTGGCTCGAGGCAATGCAGATAAATTAACCCGTTAGCGTGACCATAAAGGCGTCGAAAACTGAGGTTGCGCTACGAACGACGGAAACAACCACGTCGTCCGAGAAGTGGAAAAAGAGGACAAAACTTGCTGTTGATGATTTAGATCAACAGACCATGAAGTCTTTCTACCGCAGGGAAGAGGGGGAAGAGAGAGCGATTGATTAGTTCTTGTTACGCTGGAATGTCTGTTGTAGTCACCGATGGCAAAAGAAGCAGCGCGGTTTTAAAATCATTCTAAACGTCCGATTAGATGTGTTTGTTCAGCTGACCTTATAGAAGATCGGCATTTGAATTTAGTGTGCATAAATGTTTGGTAGACAAGCTCAGTCGTACGAGGAGGGGCATTGCGAAGATTGATATTTAGCTCACCGAGCGTATACTCGGCGCGTCAGGTGTAATCTTGTTAATATAAGTAGACTAAGAAAGGTTGGCTGTCGGATGGATGCCTTGATATTTATAAGATATAATTGGGCTGAGAGCGTTATTATTCGACTGCAGAGAGGGATCACAAGTCAGTTTGTTGAATATATCTACGAATTAAGGCATGAGCGAATATGAGAACCAGGATGTTACACCATCAAGCTTTACTGCAAAACTACGTGGTCTGCTGGTGAAGCAATACGCGGCAGATTATGCAGCTGACCGCAAAAGAGAATGTATCACGTGATTTCTGATAATAAAAATTGTTGGGGTTTAACGTCACAGAACCACCATATGATTATGAGAGACGCCGTAATGCAGGGCTCCGCAAATTTCGACCACCTGGGGTTCTGTAAAGTGCACCTAAATCTAGCTACATGGGCCTCATGAATTTTAGCCTCTATCAAAAACGCGGCCGCCGCAGCCAGGACTTGATTCCGCAACCTGCGGTTCAGCAGCCGAGCGCTTTAGCCACCAGGCTACTGCGGTGGTCTACGTTATTTCTCAGGAAAGATTGTTCATAAACTTTTTAAGTAATAAGGGGCTGATCGTTCGTCCCTGGGAAAAACCAGATGTCCCCTTCAATAGGCGGAATGATACTCTAATAATTGCAGCACAATGCTTACGAAAACACAGGAAGTTTATAATAGAAGATGGTGTGAGAATTCAAGTATAATTATTACATTTCAGCAATTATACGACAATGTTATACACAATCAAACACCTCTCAAAAGTAGAGCGGTATTGAACGACACTTCCATTCTGCGAGAATGGCATGTCCTTTGTGGTGCCTCGACCAGCCGCAAGTACGTCTAGAAATTCCGGGAATCAAAAAGAAAAGCAATCACTCCAGAGTAGCAGTGAAGCAAGCAACACTCCTATTAATACATGAGTTGTACTTAGACCGAACGCAGATATACACTGATGGGTCCGTCTCGTCCAGCAGCTCATCAGGTGCCGCTGTAATTCCGGCTGCAGCAATGACAATCAAGTTTAAGTTGTCGCATATGACTACATCTACGGTATCAGAGCTTGCTGCTATAAGGACTGCTTTACAATATCTCGTTCAAGAACGTCCAGGAAAATGGGTCATGTTCTGTGATTCGAAGGCAGCGCTTCGGAGTTTGCAGTCTGCCATGCGTAGGAGGAGTCATGACCATTTGGTACAAGAAATAAGACATTGCCATCATGAAGCTCTAGCACGAGGGCATGATATTATATATCAATGGCTGCCTGGACATATCGGTATTACCGGAAATCAATTAGTAGTAGTAGTAGTAGTAGTAGTATTTTTATTTACAGTAAGCCGGATACAGAGCTCACTGCAGGGGCAAAGGGCTAAAGGCGAACAGCCTGACAAAGGCCCTTGTCCCTCCGCAGTCCGTGACAGTGCAAAGCTTAGACATCAGCACTGACAAACAATATATATATTCAATACATTGGTTTCAAGCAACCTGAAATTGTAAACACAAAATTCAAACATAAATAGCATAAGAAGTTTACCTAACACATTTTAAGAATTAGAGGTCACTCTCGTTAAAATTCACAACTAAACAATATCAATGAAACAACTCAAAAACAGACACAAAATGCATGCGGATACAATGAATTCCGCTGTATACACTCGTATAATTGACATAGAAGTTTATGAACAATTTAAGCATTTGCAGAGGCATGAGACTCCATTACGTAGTTTCGATAGTGTAGACCGGTGGTTATGAATAAGTTCTTTATTTGTTTCTTGAAAGTCGCACTACTAGCCCTAAAGTTCAATTGATCTGCAAGGGTATTTAAAACCTGAGGTACCTGGTAAGCAATACTTTGTTTTCCATACTGGGTTCTTGTTCTAGGAGCTCGTTTCTTTTGTTCTCGCAGACTGTAGTCGATGATGCAGCCCGCTCAGCCCATGAAGAAACCCGTGTAGTCCCGATTCCTCTATCAAGGAATGATGCAGCAAGACAACTTTACCTGCTTGATCGAGATCTCACTCGCACGTTCTGGTCGTCTACCAGCTTCCAAAGGTGTCAATTTTATGAACTGGATCCTTCGCTCAAGCTAAAGCTACCGTCACAACTTTCCCGCTCCGATGCGACGCTGTTATGCCGCCTTTGGTTGGGTGTTGCATTTACAAAAGTGTACTTCTTTTGCATTGGTATGGCAGACAATCCTACATGCGACTACTGCGGAGCGGAAGGGACCACCGAACACGCCCTGTGCAGCTGCGCTTGCTACGACACACAGCGATGCCAGCTCGGCATGGTTTTGAATCAACTTGACCCCGGATCATTTTGTGTGCAGAAGATACTAGGACCTTGGGCATCTGCCTCAGTTGCGCAGAAAGCGACTAAAGCACTGCTACTTTACCTAAAGTCAACAAACCTGAGCGACCGCCTGTAGACTGTGTGTGCTCCCCGAGTGTGCTCGTGATTGTGTGTACCTTCTCATCTTTCTGCAACCTCTTTTCTCCCCTTTATCCCTTCCCCAGTGCAGGGTAGCAAACCGGATGTGCGTCTGGTAAACCTCCTTGCCTTTCCTTGCATCTTTATCTCTCTCTGGGGATGACGACGAACTGATTCTGGCGTAGAACACTGCTGTCACTATCTGTAATTTTTCAAAGTTTTTCTGCGACTCTGTGGAAGACACCATTCCAGTGACTGCGGCGATGGACGTGGATTCGCCTGCGCTTCCACCGCAACCATCGACGTCGTCCGCAGCTACCACGAGAAAGCGTACGGGCCACCCGAGTGATGCCGACAGTGAAGACACGCTGATTTACTCTACGGCCAGCGACGAAAGCTCCGATGAAGGCGACTTCGTGCCTGTGACAAGGCGGCAGCGAAAAAGAAGACTAATGATGCCGTCTCCAACAACAAGTAAGAATGTGACGACGACGCGAGAGCCCACGATATACACAATTCTGTTTGTGCCGGTCGATGCGGCTCATAGTCTCAACCGGCTCAATCGTCAAGTCACGTCTAGGTTTCTTGAGAAACTCGCCCAGGGAGAGATCGCGGACGTGCGGATCAATGACCGTAAGAATATCCTCGCCGTAGACGTCATTAAACGAAGCACATTGGAAGTGCTGAGCAACGTCAAGATGTTGGATAACATTAATGTTCGCTCATATATACCTGATGGCCGCGACTCTATGGCAGGCATCATTTACGACGTCGACATTTCCAGCAGCGAAAGTGTCTTTGCTGCTCTCATCAAACCGGTGTCTGCAGAACTTACTATACTGCAAGCTCGTCGCGTTGCCAAATCACGCTGCGTGAAGCTCGTGTTCAAGGGTGACAGCCTTCCATCGCAAGTCAAGGTCGGCCATTTTCGACACCCAGTGCGACCCTTTGTACCGAAGCCCTTTCAATGCAGGAAATGTTATAGATTGAGACATGTCAGTGCTGTTTGTACAAACCTGGTTGTGTGCTCGCTATGCTAAGAATCACATAGCGCAGACGCTTGCCAGGCAGAACTTCGAAAATGTCGAAATTGTCATGACCCTCACGAAGCATCGTCAAAAGATTGCCCAATCATGAAAAAGGAAATTCAAGTTTTGAGGCAAATGGTCCGAGATGGCTCCACTCACAGGGAGGCCGCTGCCCAAGTAAGACGCCAGCGGTCTCGTCACCGGAGGCCCCTGAGGAGACCCAGTGCTGAAGCAAGGATTGAACTTCACCGAACGACCGCCGGCATACCACCTCAAGCGTGCAGACACACAGACAACAATCCTCCAAGCAAGACAAGAGCATCACCGGCTCGCCTGAAGCATGGCCAGCACTGCCAACGGTAGACCCACCGTTTGAGCCACCGCATCGCTCGTCTACAATCACTTCGGAACGAGAATGCGGTGATAGTCGTGACAAAGAAATCGTAGCCATGGTAAAGGCCCTTATGAATACCATACGTATGCTCCTCACTAGCATTGACAGTCCAGCTGCAAAGAGTGCACTTCAGTTAATGGATGCGCTGAAGCCGGTGCTATCAAGTCTGGAAAGGCACCATGGCTCCGCCTCTGCAAGCCTTTCGTAAAGAGGTTAAAGGAGCTTCAATATTTCAGTGGAATGCCCGAGGCCTCAAGCCCCGCATTTCTGATATCCGGCAATTTGTGTTCAAAAACCAGTTTCCAATTATTGTTATCTGTGAGCCAAGGCTACACAATCCAGGTACGAAGCCTTCAAGTCCGCTACCTGCAACTAACAGAGTAAAGTCATTGTATATATCAGATGCGACCTTACCTATATCGAGCACCGTGTAGCGCCTCACGATGACAACCAGTGTGTCTGCTGGACAGTTAAACGTAGAGACCTCAATTTCACGCTTGTAGGCGCATATATACCACCTTCAAACCGTTTTGAACCTGAAAGACTACGTGCACTGTTAACAGCCACGCCTGGACCATAGATCATCACCGGAGAATTCAACGCTCACCACCCACTATGGGGAAGTCAGAAGACAGACAGTCACAGAAGGCAAGTATTCTCCTTTGCTCTGGAGCAGCAGCTGCTTTGTGTAAACGACGGAAGCCAAACGTTTCTACGGGGAACGACATACAGCAGCTGCCTTGACTTGACATTTGTGTCACGAAGCCTAAATGGAAAGGTCAAGTGGTTCGCAGACTATGAAACTCATGGAAGCGACCACATACCAACTTATTTGAAGATCAAGGGCCTAGAAAAATTGCCAAAGTACGACACTTCGACTCGCATCGACTGGACAAAGTTCAGGTCACTGACGGAAAAAAGGTGTCAAGAAAATAAAACGCCTGCTCTTGACACCCTCGAGGATATGATTAGAGGCGCTACTCAAGAATCGACCTATCATATTCAACATACTTCAGATTATTGTCAACATCAAGCGGAATTGGAACGGCTCAGAGCGATCCGTCGTCGTGCAGAAAGAAGATATAGGCGCACTAAGTCCATTCATGACTTGAGGGAGGCAAGGCGCCTACAGAAAAAAAAAATCGGCGACGAATCATTTCACTTCAATCCTTTCGCTGGAAATATCTGTGCGAATCTTTGGATCCACACAAGCCTTTGACGCAGACATGGAGGATTGTCCGTGGCCTACGAACATCGCCACATCAACATCGCCCCTTCAAGTGTCTTTCTCTCCACCAAGGACGCACCGAAATTGAAGTAGCAGAAAATTTCTGCATGAAAGTTGCCGGTCATGCGTCCGCGGGCACCACGCGCCACCTAGAAAACGCTCCAGTTTCCAGAGACTCAATAATGAACACCTTTTACTCTCTAGAGGAACTACAAGCGGCCTTGACGGCATGCAAACGATCTTCATCGCCTGGTCCGGATGGGATCACGTACATGGCTCTTTGCAACCTCGGAGGAGCAGCTTGACGGGCCCTTCTATCTGTGTACAACGACTCATGGAGCAGCGGATTTATCCCTCATTCATGGAAATCCAGCCGCCTCGTCCCTATGCTTAAACCAGGTAAATCTCCTCTGCACTTGACCTCTTATCGCCCCATCGCGCTTACCAGCTGTTTCAAGAAAGTGATGGAGAGGATGATTTTGACTCGCCTAGAGTGGTACCTGGAGCGCCACGAGGTATACCCTCATGCTATGACGGGCTTTCGGCGTGGGTGGTCCGTAATTGATAACGTTATAGACCTGGTCTCATCTGTTCAGCATCAAGAAAGACTGAAACGTTTATCTGCGGCGTTGTTCTTGGACGTGAAAGGTGCGTACGATAACGTATCACATGAAGCCATTCTGGATGTCATGGAAAATGTTGGATTACGGGGTCGGGTTTACCAATGAATGCACAGCTATCTGAAAGGCAGAACTTTCATTGTACATACGGAGAATGGCACAACAACGCCCCATTGCAACCGTCGAGGTGTGCCTCACTGCGGTGTTCTTAGCCCCACACTTTTCAATCTAGCGCTACTCAGCCTGATTGACGCACTTCCATAATCTGTCCATCTATCAATATATGCAGATGACATCTGCATCTGGGCGTCAGGCGTAACACGCCTTCATTTGCGTGCCCGGCTTCAGAGAGCGGCTACAATAGCGACAAAGTACCTGGAAGAACGGGGACTAGAGCTGTCATCAGAGAAATGCTCGCTTATAGCATTCACGCATAAGGCTATGAGCCCATATGTTATTAAAATCAACGGACACAACGATCAACTACGTGAAGACCCACCGATTCCTCGGAGTCATAGTTGATCGCGACCTCTCCTGGAGCCCTACATCACCCACACGAAAACTAAACTCACCATGATCACCCACGTACTGAGGTTTCTTGCTGGAAAAACGTGGGGTGCATCGGTACGAGCAATGCTCCAACTCTACACTGTTCTGTTGCTCGGTTATATGCGATACAGCTTACCCGTGCTTTGCGGGATCCGAAGAACAAACTTGCGCGTCCTCCAGTCGATCCAAGCCTAAGCCCTGAGAATATGCCTTGGTCTCCCGACATGCGCGTCTACAGCAGCGACAGACATCATTGCGCGTGATTATCCAGTCAACGCATACATCCGTGTAGACGCTGTGAGAATGCACATAAGACATTTCGCTCGGCTTCCATCCCATCACCTCGCCTCACTTCGAACTTCAGGGCCCCACTGAGCGTTCAGCGCAACTATAGCTCAGCATTGCGCAGTGCTTCCATTGCACTTCACGCATGCAGCACAGCCGTCAATACCATTGTGATGCCTACACCCACTCAAAGCCCTTCTTACAATTCTTGGCATCCAAAATAAGAAAAAGTCGTCGCATCTAGCCCTGAAACAGGCCACAATACTTTTCCTGCAAAAGAAGCACAACGGACGCCTTCACATTTACACGGATGGCTCGGTGTCTTCAGTAAGCTCTGCAGGGGCGGTGGTTATTCCCGCGAGGCACATCACAATAAAATTCATGACATCGTATTTGACGTCGTCGACAGCTGCAGAACTTTCAGCCATTCTGCAGCTCTGGAGTTTATAGTGAAAGAACCTTCGGGAATTTCGTCGATCTTCTCGGACTTGAAGGCATCTCTTCAATGTCTTATATCACCCTTTCGCCATGGACCTAATGAACAGTTAGTAGCTGAAAAAAGGCTTCTTCATCACCAAGCAACCGAAAAACAGCACAGCATAGTGTATCAGTGGATACCAGGTCATTGCGGTATATATGGCAATGACCGCGCAGATGAGGCCACTAGATCTGCACACGATGGTACCCAATACACAGCCATCCCGTTCTCAAGAACCGACGCAGCTACAAGACTTCGTTCGCTTGCACGTGACCTCACACTTGTACAGTGGAACTCAACAGACTTCACAAACGCGCGCCCGCATAACTTGGATCCCGATCTGCAGCTTCGTCTTCCCCCAAGGATATCTCGAGCTGAGGAGACTCTTCTATGCCGCCTGTGGCTTGGAGTGGCCTTCACGAACGCATACTCTTATCTCATTGGGATGGTCAGCTCTCCTACATACACTTACTGCAGTTGCGAAGAAATTATCGCGCACCTTCTGTGTGAGTGCACCCATTTTAACGCGCAAAGACAAGAACTTACTGCAGCTCTGGATAGACTAGACGATCGGCCTTTGTCGGAACAAAGGATTCTGGGTCATTGGCCGATCCCATCCTCAGCCCAGAAGGCTTTGAAAGCTTTGCTGCGCTCTTTGCGGACAACTGGCCCCAGAGACAGACTTTAGTGTCTTATACTCTTTGATGTTGCCTTTCCTCTGTCGCAATTTTTTTTGTAATTTCTTCCTTTCTTCGCAACATTTTTTTTTAACATCTTTCATTCCCCTCACCCCTTTCCCAGCACAGGGTAGCCAGCCGGTCTAAGAACTGGCTAACCTCCCTGTCTTTCCGCTTAAACTTTCTTCCTCCTTCCTCCTTTATATCTCTCTCTCTCTTCACACTTCCCTCTCCTGTTCTCTCTCCTGTTTCTTCCTTTAACGCGGGGTCTCATGTCTTGCAAACAAAAACAAGCCCTTGAATTTCCCCTTTCATTCATTCGTAACGGATGTATCGTTTCGTTGCACTGGCTGCCTTATGGTAGCATATGCGAGAGATTGATGGTCAGCTGTCAGCTCGTAAAAAAATCACGTGCTTCTTGACGCCAGCAGGTAGAAAGAAAAGTGTTCCACACTCACTGTGATACTAGCAGCATTGATCGACTGACGCTCCTATGTATAGATGGACATGCAAGCTATATACCATATAAGGTGAAAGGGGAAATGACCGCCACTGAAGCTTCTTTAGTCTATAAAACATCGCATACTTCGAAGGCTACAAGTTTGGTCTCTGCCTGCGGAAAGTCATCTTTTTGTCAACTTTACTTTCTTCAAATTTACATCTTAGTCATTACATACATTTTTTCCTATACTTTCCTTGATTTCCTAGTCTTTTAGTTATAATCAATGTTGTGTCTAGCGCACAAAATTGAGCCTTTCAATTTCCTCTTGCGCTCTCCCATCTAACATTGCCATTTTCGATCTCGCTCAGCATTTTTGTTTCCTTTGCACATATTCTCAGGCAATGCATTTATAAGAAGCTATGCTGCAGCGTCTGTTGGCACAGTAACAAGGCAATATAACTTGTTGATCGGATATTTCATGGTGGTTGCTATTATCTGTCTTCGTTTGAAAGCCCTCCTTGTTGCTTTCGCCGCCTAGCCAGCTAAGTGGTGAGGACATTTTGCAATACAGATCCAAACAAGACGCACCTTCATTGAAAGATGAAGGCTTGATTTGTCGGCAAATCTTTCAATATGGAATGTCTCTGCAGCCAACTAATTCCGGCAAGTGGACTTGCCTTCGTCAATACAGTGACTTCTACTTTGAGACCAAGGAAATTCGCGATCTGTTGCGTTGACTAAGACAACGATATTTGTTGAAATGTGGACTTGAGTTTGAATTCGGCGTTTAACAGCATCTCATCACTGCGTGATAACCTATGAAACACGTCATTCTTTTACCTTCACTGCCGTCTTTTCTACTTGTTCTTGTTGACTACTGTTTTTTTTTACGAAAGTAGTTCGTATTTCGTAGTTTGGTTCCAAGCGTCAATTTCTGTATTTCGGTGCGAGGGCAGTGTTCTTTCTGCCAATACCTAAGGGTCGCTAGATCATTTCTGTATTGGCAAGAACCGAAGATAAACTTAATCATGTTTCCGAGTACGTTGTCCGTACGCATTTGGTGTGTGTCATGCGCCCCTCTGAAACAGCAGAGTCATTTTATGGCGACGAAAAATTGCTGCGCATGCACTACGATCATGTTTTTTGTTTGCTTTTTTTGTCGCATTTCATGCATCACACTGAGTTTTAGAGTAGCAGAGTTGACGCGTGTTTAGTGGTGGGCATAGCAGATGATACTGTAGTGGACTGAACCCACCAATACATCCTAGAGCACGTGAATTCTGTGAATTAACGCTCAGTGAACTATTGTATTGAAATACCTAAATTCACTTTGAGCATGATAGGGTGCGTTGTCCAAGTTAAAATTTATTGAGTAATTTCGTAACCTTCCGCTTGGGGCAAACACATTCATACCCTTGCCCAGCTTTCTCACGTCCTTGCTGCCTTAACATATGCCAGGCCAGTCCACGTTAAGCCCACTGGAACAGAACAAAGCTGCGCCTCATGTGTTGGGAACGTGCCGTCAACAATTATCCTGAAAAAAAAAACACCATTGACGATGGCCCTAAAACACGGGATGTTTGAAAAAATCACCCGAAGCCTCGGGCTACCTCTCCTCCGTCATCTCCCCGGCTGCGGGGGCCGCAGGGGACATTCTTCGTCGGAGTTTCTGCCACTAGGCTGCGGACGTCAAAAACTCGAATCTGAGCGACCAGTTCTGGGCCATCCAACAGGTGCAAAATGATCTTAGCCAAGAGGCCGAGAAGCGATAGGTGCAGAATAGCTTTACAGTTCAGCGGCTGCAGCCCACCAGTTGATACCACCAATACCAAACTGCTGGCCAACTGTACTCAATAAAGTCTAGTGAATTACTTCCGACGAAACATCTTCCAAAGAATAAACAAATTGATCAATCAATCAATCAATCAATCAATAACTAGTGTCATGAACTTGGTGAGCTATCTTGTATTGGTAGCGGTAGATAACAGCACTAATTTCCTTAAGAGCTCCCAAACTAGAACAGCTTCGGCCACTTTCTTACAACTGTGTCGTGCTTTGTGTTGAGATTAACTGTGCCAGCTTCACGTTGGGAATGCAAGTCGACTTTCTTATTCTGAAAATAAAAAGCACTTCATTATTCACTGAATGCCAATAACGCGTAAATAGTGCACTTCGAAAATGAAGAGCTGCCGTGCAAAGCATGCTTTCTTTTCACTTAAGCATTAGCGCACTGAGAGAAATATGCCTATTATGATAGCCTTATGCGTCTCTTCCTGTCTAACCGCCTCTACACTTTCGAGACCCCATTATTCACTCATCGTGATCACAAAGCCAGAACTTATTTCGAGGATCTCGCAGCAACGTGCGATCTACAAAACAAATGATCCCAGCCAGTAAACGTTCTTATGAAACTGGAGAACCAAGCAAACACATAATGAGCAAGAAGCATCACAGCTCTATTTCACACCGAGGAGGCTGTACCAAACAAATAATGAAAAACGGAATGCACTTTTTGACAAATATTTGCAGTAATCACAGTAAAAAAACGTTTTCCACTAATTCATCCAAGTCCTACAAACGTAGGCGTTTTTAGAATCGTTTCAACTCTTTCACTTTGTATCACTGCGCACGGTTTGCACATACGAGCTAGTGGAAGCTACAAATGTAACATCATGGGCTTATACTACGCATGATACATCCAGAATTCTATTCGAAGCCAGTGCTGACGCTAATGAAGGTTCATATTATTTTGCCGAGCCGAATCTTAAAATTCTGTTAGATGTGTCGACAATCTGTCAAATACCATCACTTGTATTGCATCGCTAGTAAACAGATTTGGTGCGTTTCCTCTAGCACCCGCTTGATTGTGGGAAATAAATCTGATATCACTGTAGGTATCATGCATATGTGTTTCTTTGAATAATTGGTGCATATTTTGTGTTTCTACGCATTCAATGGTAACTACGCAAACACGCGCACACACATGATGACCACAGGTACAACACTGTATGCGCTTTGAGTTGAGAGTCACCGAGGCTTCAGTATTTCTATTAATCAGAATGTAAGGATAAGTTTATTAGAGAGAGACTGACGAGTTTGCATAAGCTGGTACGCTCTAGCAGATCACTCTGAAGAGGAGAAATTAGAAAGAGCACAAAATTATTGATGACGCATGATGATAAATGAAATATAAATAATGTGATTACACATGCATTTTGTGCTGCACCTTCTCTGAAAATCAATAGTCAATCCTGGCTCTTTTAAGCTATACTACTGCTGCAAAGAACTTACGTGGCTAACTGCCTCCTTTCTAAATTTCGCAGTGAAACGTGGATTTGAGATTCAAGTGACACTTGGTGGATTTCATCCCAATGGGTCTAAAAATGCACGCCCTTCGTGTCATGCCTGCTTGTTAAATACGCATATCAAGCAAAATTATGCGAGCATATATAGAACCTTTCCAGGAAAAAAACAAACTGGTCAGTCCCACCAGATTTTACAATAACTCTCTCTTTCTCTCTCTCTTTCTCTCTTGAGGGCAAGCATAGCCTTCTCCTCGTTTTCCAGTCAGCCTCATTACGCATTTTTTTAAATCGGCCAAAGACGTGACAGACATTGTCAGGGTTCCAAACATTCCGGAAACACCCAAAGCCAAACGGAGTCCACCAAATTAGGTAAAGAGGAACATAAAAAAGGGCACCTAGATAACTTACTATGAAGAATTGCAGCATGCGGGTGGTGAGAGGTCAGAGGGCAATCATACCGCTCTTTCAGCACTGTACCGAAAGTCTTGAAAAGGGAGCCGACGAGCACCAGAAAAAATTTAGGCTCACCAGTGAAGGGCGTTTAGCGCCATACTTGAAGATGACGGCAATGAACAGGAAGGTGGTAAGGGTGTGAGGTGGAATGAAGGAGGTCGTCTTAGCGAGGCTGTAAAACACCGCCTAGCATAGAACCGGGATCTCTTCCTGATAATGGAATATCTAATGCACCCGCTGAGCAAGAGTGTATGAAAAAAAAAATGCAATGCAGCATTTTACATGGGCTGGCGCTGTTCTGATACCTGAGTTTTTAGTTCTTTTATTTTTATTCACCTTTGCCTTGCCCTTCTGATCATTCCGAAGTCTCGTTCATATCGCTGGACGAGCGATATTAAACTCCATCGCATTTTCGTAAGACGAGATTTTCTCGGGTGCACTAGCGACACGCAGCGCTTTTGCAATACGAAGCCGGGTTCTGAAGGCAAGTGCGTTGGTTTGGCTTTGGAATATTGCTGAATAAAATTATCATTGAAGTGACGGAGTGAACAGTCGATTAAGCTTTGAAAATGTGCTGACCTAATGAAGAACAACAAAACCTAAAACAGAGGGTGAGCATAATTCAAAAAAGAGCAGAGAGAGAGAGTTTGATAACTAGTAAAGAATGAGCTTACCATAGCGCTGATCTTGTGTGATGGTTCATTAAAGTTCTTCCTTCAATGAAACGTCATCGTTGTGCACGGTTTCCATTAAATGAGATGTATGCGGACGTTACTTTATGCTCCAATGTTAACTTGAGCTGCAATGAAGGAAGGCATAAAATTCAAAGTTAAGCGACTTTATTATATTAAAGCAGTGTTTCTACTATTTTTACGCAGATACCTGTTGAATGCGCACTTTTTCATCACTTCTATTAAAAACTGCCTATAACGCAGGCAGTGTTATAACCACCCTGCTATCCAAGCACTATAGATGGTATAGCCTTGTATAGTATTGTGTAACAAGGTGTTGGGAATGGGAAGTGAAAGGGAGGAGAAGAGATGTGATGGTAAGGAGGAGAGGAAAAAGAGAAAGTAAACCATAGCATAAAAAATATAAGGAGAAAAATAGAGAGAAAGAAACGATGACACAGAAAAAAATGAGCAAAAGAGGAAATGATGGAGGGTCAAAGTGATGGAAGGATATAGAGTTAGCGATAGAAAAATAATGTAATAATTATAAGAAGAAACCAACCGCGAAATGGAGAGGCATACAGATGAGAAAGGAATAAAGACCGAGAAAACAAGAGAGTGAGAAATAAGCAAATAGAAACAAACAGAGAACAAAAGGGGACGCCTAAAGAGAAAGGAAGAGTGTCGAAGAAGGTAACAAAGAAAATATTCGCAAAATATTTAGAAAAACCGAAAAAGCAAGGACTACATAGGTACCTAAAAGTTTCGCTGTGCACTCTGTAGCGATGCACCTCCAGTTCGACGCTGTGTAGTATTTTTTTCTGTGAAGCATGGCTCTCCTGGGTCTTATTTGAAAAATATACAGGCATTTTTATATTTTAGGTGAAGCTAATTTATGAGTATCATAACCATTAACGATCTGACTAAGAGTTGTGATGTGACAGTGTACGAAGAGTACAGAGACGCCAATTCACCTAATTGAATTTCTCGCCTCATCACAAGTTTCAGCGTGGACAATGATAGATATTGCAGTTTTTGAAATGACTTTGAAGAAAAGAGAAATCATACCGGGCACTCACATAAACCATACCCTAACTTTTTGGTTCATCCTTTTGCTCACACATGTATATATATATATATATATATATATATATATATATATATATATATATATATATATATATATATATATATATATATATTTCTCGGCATCATTCTTCTGACATCTTGGACCAATAACAAACCATCTTTCCAAACTATCTTTCCGAAATTTTCCTCGTACGAGCAGCCAAATTGAAGATCTTGTCAAGATGAGGTGCCTAAACTACCAATTGTTACCGAGAGGCCAAGTTCAATTCGTTTGACGTTTGCCGAAACTGCATCTCGTTGAATGTTCATGTCTCAATTACATCTTGAAAACACACAACCAAATGAGCTCACGCTGCCCTTCTTAGTTAGAGTTTCTTAGCCTACATGGCCAAATACGTCAACTTACAACAACCCGATCTCTGTGAAACGTCTTACGAACGAGGGTGAGAACTCACTCACCACAACTATCAATCAGACACCGATGAGCTGGACCCACACACAAACACAGTTTAGCAACTGCTTACAAACCAACAACAAAATTACCTCTCACTACTGTAACGACAGAAGCCAATACCCCTCAGCAAACACAAAGCTCGAACATGCGCAAACAGGATAGCCTTTTGCAAGCTACAAACGATTTCCTACCCATCATGGGGCCAACTTAGCCACTACAACTCGGACGCAATTATACATTGCTCAGATCGCACAGAACGTTATTGTTTCCTCATGCACATGCTCTGGCAAATACCCCCGTTACCTTTTCACCACTGAGCCCGACTAAAAAGAGGCACTCAGAAGCTCCCAGCCCCACCACCAACATAAGCAATCCAGAGGGTCTGAATTGGCAAAACGCCGCCACGATCCCCTCCCTGCTCGGGCGTCGCCTGTGAAAGCGGCTCGATCACCCGGTGGCTTGAACTCTTCAGAACATTTCTCTAAAGATCAAGATTTTGACTCTCTAAAGATGAAGATCAAGATCAGCCCATTTCAATATGCACTTATGCACATGTGCACGTTCGCATACGAACGCATAAGCAAGTATGGCAACAAAAACTTCAAAAGCAATCATATTGAGTGAATGCAACGGTTCTCGAAATACGACATCGTGCTAAGCGCTAATGAAGTTACTTGGAGGCCATGTTGCCCAGTAGAAATAATAGAACCAATTTTCTACTTAGTCTTGACGACGGTAATGAGAGCCCGCGCTGTTAAATAAGCGTCATAGTGTTTCGTTCATAAATTGGTTTGCCATCTTGTACGCGTTTCTAGAGGTTATTTTCTTTTTATTTCCAGAATAGTGTTTTTTTTTAATAATGCCATTCATTCTTGTCCAAAAGCTTATATTTTTTGTCGTCAATATGTGGCTAAAAGAAAGAAAGCCTGTTATTTCATCATTCGATTACGATTTCAATTGTTTTCTCCAAAGGCATACTTCTGGGCATCTGTAGTGTTTATTTAAAAAATGACGATTAGAAATTAGGCCTAAGTGACTCGCTAGAATCACTTGGTTTGACAAAGTCGTATAAAAAGATAATGCTTGTAAAACATTGAAGCAGGTAGTTTGAAACCTGGTACATATAAAAAAAAATTTTGTCGCTGCTAGTCTCAGAAATGGGGCACTCAAACTAGATGGATATAGAGTGAAGGACTGTTTGTCCTCGAACGAAGAAAAATATTGTGAAGCGTGTTAAGAAAGTGGTTATGTAACTTTTTTCGTTGAATGACACGGGCAAGGGATGGTTAAGTTTCGACATTGAAAATGAAGTTTTTAAAATATACATTTGCTCTAACAGTGTCTGGCTTATAATGCTATCGCCCCGACATCTAAAGAATGTTCGTGCGCTCGTACATTTCGGTAATGTTTTGTATAAATTTTAGTAAACGAAATAAAAACGCCATTTACCCCCGGACACGATGCCCATCACATTTCGTGTTTGCGTAGAATATCTGAGTCGTATCACCTCGTATAACACCCGTACCTTTCTTCTATTGTTCCACTTTGTTTTCTAATGCACCAGTTCAGTAAGCAAAATAAAAAGGCTGGAAGAGAAATAATGTTTACAGCATCATGAATCTCGCTCCCACGAAGACATTTTACCCGTATATAAGAAAGGGGAGCTAACAACAAATATTTCGTTTTCTTCCCTCCTGCCCTTTTTTTATCCCAGCCTTTACTCCATAAAACAAAGGAACAAGCTGGTAAGTTGACCTGCCGTTCTTTTGATTGCTTTCTATTTGCCATCGCTTTGAAGATTCATGTGCTTTGCGTCCGCTCTCTCTTTTATAATGAGGAGTTAGCTCGACCTTGAAATAGTAAGCTCAGCGCAGAAGCAACTATGCACAGTTCGTTAATGACGTTGGTGCCATTACTTTTTATAGTCTAAAAAATGACCTGGGGCATTTTTTTGTTGATGAAGCGTGCGTGCGTAAGAGCCCACCATTTTGGTGGGGTCCTATATTCTTGATGTACCTCCAACGGCAATGCACTTCAGTGAATCACCTACACTGTTAAACACAGTAACCGCCAAGCACTAGTCGCGTAAAGGTCTTGTGAAACCCAGAAAGTTTATGAATATGAATGCGCCTTCAAGCGCCGACGGGAATGCATCCACGTTAAACGGTGCTATAACTGTCAAACAGCACAAGACATTGTGCAGGCTTTTCTATATCAATATACAATAAACATTTACCTGTTTCTAGGACACGTCTCACTTTCGTGTTACATACTGATACTGATTCCTATGAAGAACAAATCTACGTTTCTTTTTCTTTTCTTTTCTTTTATTTCTTCATTAGCCGCGTCTGACGCGGGTGACGACAGCGGTGTCCATAACCGGCACTGAAATTGAGCGTAGATGTGATCTCGTAACAACTTTAGTTGCAACAAAGTTATCGAACATTGCCCTGAGAAAACAATATGATATAAGACTTCTCTCAAAACAAATATTATTGCTTGCTGCAATAGAAAATATCTTTCGAGCTTGGTGTGCCGGCAAGCGAAATAAATAAATAAATAAGTTAAATAAATAAATGCCCTTCATTCAACTTAGGATCGCAAGCAAAACCGCCCCAAATTTCGATGCAACACTACCCCCATCACTTCTTAGTACCACTGACATGACGACTAACCACCAGCACCATGCACTTGTATATAATTGGACGCAGGATGAACGACATGTCAGTAACATTTTTTTCGATCATTCAATACTCTTCGCCTCTAGGATCCATTATTATCACTGTCAAAGTTTGCATAGACGGTGTGATGGGCCCCACCAGCTTCCTCGGCTTCTCCTGCCGCAGCTCGCTTTCTGAACAAATGGCATCCGATACACCGAGACCTACAAGAAGTAAAGAATAATCGTAATGCATGGCTGATTACTTTTCGCACCCTGAATCCTACACCAAAAATAAAATCCTGATACTTGTACGGTATCCAGAGCTAGTGAAGCATTTGCAGCTGATCAAACTCCGTTGCCAATTCTATCCCTCGCGGTTACATTCGTTTCGTACTGTTATTGTGGGGCAAACTGTCCGCGTAGTTTTGTATTTTTTTTTCGTTGCTTAGAAGGCCTCAGCATTGATAACCTTTGAATATTTCAAGACCTGAGAAATGAAGATGCGAGTTGATATGTTGTTTGCGGTGGACATGCATACCATCAGATGCCTGGTCAGTTAAACATGCATTTTTCTTGAAGTAAGGAATAAATACAAACAAAAAAAACACTGGTTGCACTTCTGAGAATTCACGTGCAAAACCTTCGTCCGGACTACGGGGCACGCATCAGTGCAAGACATTGCATGAATTTTCATTACATCGGTTTCTAGGAACACCCTGAAGATGGAAATAGAACCTCATAACTAATAACGTCTGCTTCATTGGTTTGTTCAAAAGACTTTATTTTCATGTATGATTTTTTCTGTCGCGATATTTATTCCTTAATTTTGGCCATGGAAGCATAAAACTGACAAGCAAGCGTTAAATTCCAGATATGATATCCGTTTTGGGGGATTATTAGTCTTAATGGAGAAAAAAATATTTTTTAACAAATTGCTGTAGTGCGGGAAACAATAACCCAGATATTGTTTTGAAGAAGACGAGTGGATTCAGAAACAATAGGATTATGTCTAAAGATAGGTACAAAATAAGGGAAAACGTAATTTTCACGTGAAATTTGTAATTTAAAAAAAGACATCTTTACTTCAATTCGTAAAAAGAACTTTGTAAAGCATCCTTATTGATGATTGTGTATTTTCATGCATTTTTAGCACACATCAGTGAATGTAGCTGTAGAAGAGAAACGTTATTTGCATGTATTCATTATTAGAAATAAGCCCAGTAAAAAATTATTAAGTGTCTGACCTTTGTCTTGTTGTTTACATTTTTATTGGACACGTTTTATCTGTTCTCCGTTCAGTACATTATTAACCGATTTTCTGCATTCGAAAGAATGGTGCAAATTTATGAACACCCATAGGCTTGGCTGGTATCCCGTTGCAATATTGGTTGTTCCGCCTTCCTACTTTGTACCTTATTTACTAACATATTATCTAAGTTTTCGCTTGGCTGCTTGTAGGGCTGCCACCTTTTTCCCAAACAAAAACTGGCCTTTTGTTGTAAAGAGGGGGGGAGGAGGGAATGAGCTACCATGAGAATACATTGGTGTTGAACAATAAACCCCATATCAGCTCTTTGGTTTGCAGTGCCATTCATTGTAACAATGCTTTAGTACAAATCAAAACGGCACATGGAACTAATCTACTAGTCTAATTACAAGTACAAAAGTACCTGTGATTACAATGACGCTTTCTTTGCAGCTCTGAAAAAAAAGCGACCTTTTATTGAGGGTGCAAACTGGCAACCAGGTAGGTGTCTAAAAACTGGCCGAGCCTGTCTGAAACCGGACAGTTGGCTACCCGAGGTACTTGTTAAAAAAGGAAAGCCACTTGTATGATGTTTGGTTAGAGGTGACAAAATGCTCGTATGACTTAATAACGTGAGTATAGAATTAAAGTAGCTGATACGGGGACGAAAAAAAAGATGAAATCCAACTGAAGAAAATGGTCCTAGCCATGTCTGTAGACATGATTTGGCAGAATAGAGAAACAAAACTTCGTTTCGTTCGTATTTTAAAACGGCTTCGAAAATTACTTGCAAAATAGCTTGTTTGTGCGTGTCAGCTAAATGCTGATAGTCAGAACATGACAAAACAGCTGTAAGGTTCAAAACACGAGCGCTGGTGTACCGTTCTTCTCATGCCATAAGCTTTAACGCTGCATGATTATAACTAGACTGCAGCTCCAATTTTCAAGCACAAGTAATAAAAACAACGTGAAATGGCTTCGAACATATCAAAATACGCTGCGACGGACCAAGTGTAAAATTAAATATAAGTCGTTTAGAACGAACGACATTTCTGTTGATTCAAAGCAGTCGTACCTAATATTTGATCATCTTTCTTACCCGTTGTGTGGGAAAAACGATGGAACGAATGATTCTAACACGAACGGAGTGGTATTTAGAGCACTACAAAATCTATCCAGTATCCATGACCGGATTCAGGCGCGGCCATTCGTCAATCTACAACATTGTTGATCTGGTGACATATGGTCAACACCAGAATGCCTGTAAGAGACTGTGCGCCGCCCTGTTTCTAGACGTTAAGGGGGCTTACGACAATGTCACCCATGAAGCCATCCTTAGTGCTTTGGAAACAGTAGGTCTTGGTGGCAAGATATATATGTGGGTGTACAGCTACTTACAGCTGAGATCATTTTACGTGATGACAGCGAATGACCCAACACCTGATTATTACAGCAGCCGAGGAGTTCCTCAGGGAGGAGTGCTAAGCCCTACACTTTTCAACCTAACACTCATTGGTCTAGTCGAGCAGCTACCTAGCACTGTAGAACTTTTGGTCTATGCTAATGACATCTGCATTTTGACATCAGGTGTTACAAGGCCTCAGCTTCGCGCCCGCCTTCAGAAGGCTGCTACAACGACGTCATGCTACCTTCGTAAACAAGTCCTCGAGGTGTCCTGCGGAAAATGTGCAGTTGTAGCGTTCACGCGGAAACCATTGTCTGCTTACAGCATGTCAATTAATGAAGAATACATATCGTTCAGCAGAAGCCACAGGTTCTTGGGAGTCATAATAAATAAAAACCTGCCGTGGGCTCCACACGTGAACTATGTGAAGAAGCGGCTGATCGCAACATGCCACATGTTCCAATTCCTTGCAGGAAAGAATTGGGCACTCCCCATACCATCTATGCTACAACTGTACAGAGTGCTGTTTATCGGATTCTTATGGTACAGCTTACCTGCAATATCTAACACCGGCAAGACCAACCTGCGCGCAATTGAGAGCATTCAAGCCCGAGCGCTTAAGATATGCCTTGGATTACCCCGCAGTGCTTCAACGGCTGAAACCATTGCCATCGCTCAAGATCACTCAATAAAGACGCATATTATTACCGAGACAATGCGCATGCACCTCAGGCATTATGCCAGGACCCCTTCTCACCACCTGGCGAGCCTAGCTGCTGAAAGGCCCCGCACGACATACGGCACTATTGTCTACAAGCATCGTTCATCGTTTGCTGAGACATACGCACCTGCATCAAAGCCACTGCTTCCTCCTTGAAGCTTGAGCCGGCCACGAGTTCACTTAATGATCCCAGGAATGGGGAGAAAATCGGACTTACCGACACATGCCCTGAAACAACTGAGTCTATTCCTACTGGAACGAAACTACAGTAACCACGTGCACATTTACACGGATGGCTCTACTGCGCCGTCTAGTTCAAGTGGAGCAGTGGTTATACCATCACAAGGGGTAACTCGGTGTTTTAAGACTTCTCATGTGACAACGTCAACGACGCAGAACTCGAGGCTCTGCGCAATGCACTGGAACTCATCAATTCAGAAGAAAGACCAGGTAAATGGGCTGTGTTTTCTGACTCAAAACCAGCGTTACAGTACCTGATATAAGTTCTCCGACGCGGATGCCACGACCAGTTGACCTACCAAACCGTGAAACTTTACCACCTTTTAATACAAAAAGGCCATGACATCGTCTTTCAGTGGTTACCTGGGCATTGTGGTATAGGCGGCAATGATTCTGCAGATCATGCTGCTCGCACGTCACATAAAGAAGCGAACAGCGTTCCGATTCCGCTTTCAAGAGCGGATGCGGCGAGGCAGATTCGTCAACTGGCCCGCAGTCTCACCCTGACTGAGTGGAACACACCAAGCATACGACGTACAAGACTGCACGAGCTCGACCCTTCACTACAACTCCGGCCTCCACCCAGCCTACATCGACGTGCAGCTTCGCTTCTCTGTCGCCTTTGGCTGGGAGTTGCTTTCACGAAAGCTTATACCACGTTAATCGGAATTACTGACAGTGCGGCGGGCGATGTTTGTGGCACCGGCGAAAATATCGAACTCCTGCTGTGCCATTGTCCTCGATTTGCCTCAGATAGACAAGTACTTGCCAACGCAATGCGGCGACTGGATGATCGGCCTCTTTCTGTGCAGGTGCTATTACAGCAACGTCCACATGCCTCGATAGCCCACAAGGCAGTGAAAGCCCTGCTGTGTTTCCTGAGAAAGACAGGCTTGTATGAACGCCTCTGACATGCGGTAGAGTTCTACACGCTGCAGTGAAATTACTGACAGTCTCTCCCCCACTCCTTTTTTTCCTTTTCCCTCTCCCCTCTTTCTCGTCTTTCTTGTCCGCTTCCCTAATCCCTCAGTGTAGGGTAGCCAAACGGATGTCTTTCTGGTTAACCTCCCTGCCTTCTCCCTTTTGTTGCTTCCTCCTTCCTTGCTTACCGCAGCGTGTGATTGAATATAAGCATTTGATGCTGGATGAGTTGGTGGGGACATATATGTTGAATTTTGCTCCTAAAAAGAATAATACGTGAAAGCACATAGAACAGTGCCTATCATGTTTTCACTCATGCGCTCATCTTTCTTAGCGCCAAAATGTGCTATGGCAAACTACCAGCCTATGACTTCTCAGATTTATTTAAGGGAATAAATAAAATATTTGGGTTAGGTTTATCTCATAATCATTGAAAATCCTATGCGCTAATAATGTGGGATGGTATTGAAGTGACAGCCGTAGATGATCGACCCGTTTTTGGTGAACTTTTCGATGGTTTCTGGTTATACTGAAAGGAAGGGGAAATTGTAGCTATGAAAGAACAATAAGAAATAAATTCATGCTTTTCCTTTACCCATGGTATTTATTATGAAGAAATATGTCTGACGACACCATGTTGGCAATATTTGTCTTTTTTTCTAATTCTGCCATTGCATCTACCTCCATATAACTTATTACCTACTTAAAAAGAAAGAACTGGCTCAGTGTACTGAAACGATAGCTGAACGCAGCACACATATTCTTTTTGGTTCATCACCTACCACGCGTACATCATCTGCCTTGTTTCCTGACTTTTTTTTCTCTGAATGCACTCAGGTGACTATGGTGGTTACTTCACGTGTCTGCAGATTACTGTTTGATACACTCACGACGGCAAACAGCGGCGATCCACCAAGCTATCATCCAAAGCCAGCAAGAGCGAGAACATAAGCATGTTGTCTCTTTCTACTAAAAACATCAGTGTCTGTGATCGCCTGTTAGCACTGTGCTTTGCACAAAAGCAAGCTAGGAAGGGCGCTTCCTGATACAGAGCTCGGAACAGCGACACCCAGTTAGTTCTTTGGCTTCTATTTCCAAACAGTTTCCTCGTGGAATCAACGCAACAATGAGGGCACTTTGGCCCAAGCTTTGGCGTCTCGTATTACGATAGGACTTCTGCTTTGTCTCTCGAGACAAATATGGAAGGACAGCGAAGGAGCTCCGGAACAGTTTCGAGACCAGTGATTCCTGTCACATCGAATTCCGGACATTGAGATTCCCTTCCCTTTCTCTCTTACTGCTCTCTACTTCGAATGTTCACGCCTGTCTCTCCTTTACGCGCACTCGATAGTGATAGATCGTTCAGTTTTTCCTTTGTGTTGGATTATATCGCTTGTATCCCCAGTATTTGCTTCTTTAGTTATTCTTCCCGTGTTCACCAGCAACTTTCGCTTCAAGCTACCTTCTACGCGTTACTTGTGGTCTCCCGGTCTCATTGACAGCGTGGTACATTCCTCTCGGGGCTGTTTGAATCGGCGTCGGTGTCTCTTTAGGAAGACGTGTGATCGCATCACGAGGCCAGTTGTTCAGTCGAACGTGGAAGAAGCTCGATTTGTTTCACACAATGGCGACGAAAACAAACGGAAAAGACACAAAACTAAGTGGGAGGAACAGCCACGAAAAGCTACAACTGTGACAATTTTGTAAACATGTCTGTTCTTTTCTTTTTTTTTCGTGTGGCCAGCTGCACTGCACAAGCTTAGGGACGTTATTAAACTAAAAAAAGCCACAATACGTCCAAATGAAAAAAAAAACAGAGCAGTAGAAGCAAAGACAGAGAGCAGAGACGTGGCACAACTGACGTTTGTTTGTGAAAAATGTTTGTTTCTAGCACATAGGTGATTCGCTTAGATTGGCTGGCTTGGTGTTTTTTTTTCTTATCGGTGCATGCGTTGTAGGAGCTTCGGAGA
Source organism: Rhipicephalus microplus (assembly GCF_043290135.1). Lineage (NCBI taxonomy): Eukaryota > Metazoa > Arthropoda > Arachnida > Ixodida > Ixodidae > Rhipicephalus > Rhipicephalus microplus. The sequence continues at coordinate 239,284,491 of NC_134700.1, read as the reverse complement.
AAAGTTTTTTCCGGAATAAATGTCAGTCGTTAGTGCCATGTCTCTGCCCTTTGTCTCTGTTTCTACTGCTCTGCCTTTTTCGTTTTCTACATTTTTGACTTCAATAGTATACTAAGTATGTACCAACTTGTCCAATAAGACTCCCTTGCTGAGGTTAGCCTTTTGTTTCTTATTCGCAGCCTATTTTGCTTTATAAGATAAGCTCAAACAATGCAACGTCAGACACTTTCTATGTTACTCGTAGAGTTTCCTTCAGTTTTTTAAGTCCGGTCAATTGAATGGCGTTGTTCACTAAAGCTGAAATGAACATCTCTAAAGTGGCTTGGATTTTGTTAAACTTCATGATCGGGGAAATCGAGTGTCATGTGCAGGCATTGCGTACTACTCATGATGGAGCAATGTGTGAAATGTCAGTGCACGTTAAAGTCTTGGAGCCCTTCACTGTGGCATACCTCATAATCACATCGTGTTTTTGAGACGGTAAACCACGGGAATTATTATCATGTTATATCTATACAGGTATTTTTCTTCTTTTAATAAAGCAACAGCGCCAAAACGTAGCTTAGCAGACGTTCCGCTAGCGGTGTCGTTGGTAGCGAGCGAACAATTGTGAACTATCCAAATAATAAAAATTAAGTATTTGTGTTGGATTCTAACCCATGCCTTCTTCGTGAGAAGCAGCTGTTTCACTAAACAAACCACATTAATGCCTAAATTTGCTACAGAAATTAACTATATGTATGTATCGTACGACGCGAGGAGTCACGTTTACAGATGCAATGTTGTTTGGCAGAAACGTAAAATAGCACCGGGCGCCACAACTTCTATTTTCACAACTATTGTGAGATTTAAAGGCTCACTCACTAGAAAACACGAAAGGTACGTGGTTAGCAAGTGCATCAGAAAAATCTGCGGATGAGTATATACGCTTACTGCAATTGTGGAGAATATGTAGTGGGCTCCTTGATCGTTTGTAAAATAACGAATTGTTCTGTACACAGTTGTCAACTTGAACACTGGGCAGTTGAACCGTCAACATTTAGCAGCTTAATTTGCAGAAAAGAATCGAAGATGGTTAAGAAAGCAATAAAGTATCTTTCCCCGTAGCACTGTGGAAGTGTGAAGCGGGAAGAGAAGCCTCGTTAGCTATTCAGAAGGTAATGCGAACAGGATATCGCGTTGCACTCTTGGACTCGAAACTCAAGTGTCCTCCAAGATTTTTTTTTAGTTTCCGTGAATATCATCATCATCAGCCTGAGTAGGTTCACTGCAGGACAAAGCCCTCTCCCATGTTCCACCAGTCAACTTGGTCATGTGCTTGCTGCTGCCAATGTATACCAGCTGACTTCCTAATCTCATCAGCCCACCTAACTTTCTGTCTCCCCCTAATACACTTGCCTTCTCTGGTAATTCAGTCACTAATCCTTAATGACCAGCAGTTATGTTGCCTACGCGCTACATTAGCAGCCCATGTCTTTTCTTCTTCTTGATTTAAACTACAATATCCTTAACCCCGGTTTGTTCCCTGATCCACTCTTCTCTCTTCTTGTCTTTTAAGGTTACACCTATCACTTTTTTTTTTTTGCATCGCTCGCTGCGTAGTCTTCAATTTGAACTTAAGCCTCTTTGTAAGCCTTCAGGTTTCTGCTCCGTGGGTAAGTACCGGCAAGATCCACCGGTTATATACCTTTCCCTTGAAGGATAGTGGCAATCTACCAGTCATAATTTGAGAGTGCTTGCTGAATGTTCTCCACCCCCTCATTATTCTTCTAGTTACTTCGATCTCCTTGTTAGGCCCCGCTGTTGTTACCTATCAAGTTAATATAGTATTTTACAACTTAAAGTCCACTATTACCTGTCTCGAAGCGCTGTTCTCTTCCGAGGGATTTGTACACAGCTTCTGTTTTCTGAAGATTAATATTAAAACCTACTTTTCTGCTCTCTTTGTCTAATTCAGTAATCATGAGTAGCTATTCGTCCCCTGAGTTACTCAGCAATGCAATGTCACTAGGGAAGTGCAGATTACTAAGGTACTCTCCATTAACTCTGATCCCTAAGTCTTCCTATCTTATACCTCTGAAAACCTCCTGGATATACTTGATCACAGTTGCTATGGTCAGCCGTTCCTCGTGCAACTTCTCAGCGTTTACTAAAAAAAGTGTGGCATGGTAGCTCGATCTGCTGATGAGCAGTTGTATTCTGTTTTGTTGTTGAGGAAAAACAGAGATTATGAATCCTGTACACTAAGGTACCATTCGCTACCAGAAATCGAGCCTTACTGCTCAAACGCTTCTGCGTGCATATATTCTCAGGAAGCATGAGACGCGGTATTCCATTCCCAGTTTCCGTAACACATTTCTTTTCAAATGTTTTTGCGGCAGCGAGCTACGGCGGCTTATATCATGTCCTAACTCTTCGAATAAGCAGCGCCCTAGATGACGTGAACAAGAATACATCCTACTTAACAAGAACAGATGGGAACAAATAGGAAACAGATTTCGTTGGAATAGAGGCTTGTTGCAATTATACGTCCCACCTGCAGCGCCATACTGCAGTGGAGGTGTCATCACGGTAGCCACTGTGAACGCTTTCTGGTCATTTTGCACTTGTACAACAATAAACAAGCAAAGAAGACACAAATAGAACAGGCTTTCCATGGCAGTCAGTGTCTCGCGACTTTTGCCTTTCATCCGTACACTCGTTTCACCCAATTTCCTTTTATACCCTTCCCACTTAAGGCTTGCCCGAGAGATTTACGCTGTTGCAGTTCATTTAGGCTCCAGAAAATGCGCATCAGCGGTCTCAGTCGATGAACGTTCATCGCACCCTTGAAGCTTTTACTTGACCTTCCGCGAGGCTAATGATTCGGACACGTGCGATGCGCGCAGTACGGTCTGACATGGTAGTAACGCGCCTCGTGTCATCGTCTGCCGCGTCATCTGCGTCGTCCATTCTGACACGTTCTCTAGCGCCGTTCGATGCGATCGCATAATTGCCCGCAGCCTTCTCTTCCAGGCAATTTCTTACAGCGCCAAAAACGCCGTGGCTGCGAGATTCTCGTGGCTGTTTTAGCGGCTTAAATGTCTCCCACAGCGACGTCGAAGCCACCGCCAAAGCTCATAAATCTTTGAAATTGCACCAACCATGTCGGCAGCACTCTCTATGTGCGTCTACAATATGTCTCGTTTTAAACAAGTTAGCTTTCATCTCGCTCACGACAGGACTGTCACGAGGTTGTTTTCAGGCTTTCGATAAAACCATCCCAAAAGACTGTTTTAAACAGTGCTGCACTGTGTTAAGATTGTCTTTCTTCTTTATGAGGCCACTCCCTCCAAAACGTTTAGAACAGTCAACCATATGATGGTGAGCGCATCGTGCGTGAACATCCTTGCTTTTAAGGGCTCATATTGCGTGGGAGTGTTCACTTCCCAATTAAGAACACCAAAACATGAACAACATGCACAGAGGAACAATGGAAGGCACTGCTGTTCAGCTCGGCCTTTAACAATCAGCTTTGGTTGATCCAACGGGTAGTCTTGATAGCAAGGTACAGCGGAACCATGAAATGGGGGCCCTACCATTCGCGACGCTTCGCGTTATGCGCAAATAAATTGTATGTCTCTCTCTCTCTCTTTCTCGTTTTGCACTGAAAGCTGAATATGGCTAGGAAAAACAAAAAAAAAGCAGTTTGACAATGCTGTCACGAGTGGTTGCTATTGGCTGTACTACCAGTTACGTCGTTCTCAGTGTCATACCCAAGTACGTGTGCCATTGGCTGCATTTTAGTAACGTCATCTATCTCGTCGCAACCGAGGCGGCGACCACGTGCGCAGCACTTTCTCCTGAAACCTCCCACATGGCTATGTCACGGATAACTGTAAACGAGCATGGACAGTGGAAAGATGAGAGAGCTCGCATTCGTCGGGCCGATGGTGCAGTCCGGGCATAAAAAGAGACCTGGAAGGCCGATTGCCGGCAGGAATAGCGTACCGATGAACTGATAGCCTTTCAAGCCGTGCTAAATCGCCAACTGGAATTCAAGTGCCAGTGGTGGGTGGATCCTGCAAACCACGCCACGCAGTTAACTCGCGATGTCAGACCCTTGCAACAACACCGCGCCGAACAAGTGCCGTTGCCGGCACGACAGCGTCAACGTGATGATTGCGGGAGAGCGTTCACCAGGTTGAACGCCCACTTTGGCTGTAGTTTCTCCAGCGGCACTTTAGCTTCGGCTGCAACGTCAGTGACCGCTTGAGGTTCCAGATCAACCACTGTGATTAACGCATTGCAAAACGCCTTTAACCGCTCATTAAACTCCTCAATGACCATGATCATAAGAGGCACAATGTGTGGCATGGGAAATAAACACTGTGGTATACCCAATTCAAACGTGTGTCTAACCTCAATAAGAAGCAGGAGCATGTACCCAATAATTCTGAAAAGTTTAGTGCAGCGTCAGCTTGCCCCAGTGCTGAAATCTGGGGCTACATGTTTCAGCTATTCCTGGTTAACCATTTGTATAGAGTCATTGGGGGAATTTTTTTTTGTTTTCCTATACGCGTTGATGTTTTAAATAAAAATTCACCAACTCGCACATTGCCACACTTTAAACTACAACGAAAGCTTCAAAGCGTGGAGAGTGAGGGAGCTAAAAGGAACTGCGTTCAAAAGAAAAGGCTATATTTAGTAAAGCGCAGTCACAGATGATGTCTTACGTTTTGTTTTCACTGTGCACAGTTAACTTTCACAGTGAATGTTCTTTCACAAGTGCAGTTAGTAGGCATTTTTGCTCGTCCGTCTGGTGTAAGCGAGAAACTGCCCTGCAAATATCCCAGCGTAAAAGTTTCTGATAACGCGAGACATGAAGACGCGTTCCCACGATGCAAAGGCGAGGGTCGTGACCACTCGGCTAAGCATAATAGCAGTGCAGATGACCTTGTGTAGTATAGTGTGGCAAAAGTAGCGGAAAGAAAAAAGAACGTGTGGACTGATGTGAGGGCGAGGGGAGAGAAAAGAGGGAAGAGCAAATACAGATAGACAGGTGAAGGAGAGACGGCGAGAATGGAAGAGATTAAAAAAAGGAAAAATATGGAAAGACAGAGAAAGAGAGAGATAGAGCAAGTATAACCATGCGAAGTATGGTGTATAAGAAGGGGGAATGTAAACAGAGGATGTAGAAGAGAAAAAGGACGTGAATAGATGGTAAAGCACTACTTAGTTTTTATTGGTATGCTATAGCAAGAGGTCGCGAAACAGAGAGGTTGAGGTCGAGATAAAGAAGGAAAGCAACGCCCCCAGCTACGCGGCTTCATCAGTCTTGGCACCACTTGTGCGTACCTACACCAGTTCGTTTTTTTTTTTCAGTACGAAGAAATACATTGCCTGGGGGTACTGTTTAACGTGTACTTGTTTTGACTTACCGAGCAGGGGGAGGTTCGGCGTTTCAATAAGGAGGAACGAGGGTCTTAAAAATGGGAAGATCTTACGCACAGAGGGCATCGATGATATGCGAAGCACGAATGAGGAAGGTTGATGTGCCACTTCCAAAAAAGCACAACATTACGAGGTGCAGGTAAATTATGTCGTACATGACTTCCTTGTCATGATTATCATGTTTGGACGTGTCGTTTACCATCGTCGTCTATTCACCTCAAGTGATACCAAATTTAGTATGCGGAGCTACTTCATCATCCATTGACGTCACGTAACGCCAAATTTTGTATATGCGGAGCCAGCGAAACGGCTGCGAACGCATCATGAAGGGCCCAATATACTCCAACGTAACGTTAACTCGTGCGCACGCTGGGCACGGCGACGTTACGTGAGCAAAACATGAGCCCTCCATAGTCTGACGCCAGGTGCGACCGGCGGGACCAAAGTCCGTCAGCCCGGCTCAACGGCAATCGGCCCGAAATGAGACATGCTGCATTTCGCGCCGATCCGTTACCCAAACAGCACTGTGTCTGCCCTTTTTTTGTGACGAAGGGACGCCGGACGCGCTGAAATACGCATGCGTCAAAGAAACGCATAGCGGCGCGCGTCTGCGAATATATGGCAGGACCGGCGCCTGGCGTGGCAAAGCCGGCATGACGCGACAAAACAAACGTGGGCGCGCACGTGCGCCGCGTCACGTCTAAATGTATTGGCGCCTTGACTGTGGCATGTAGACATGTTGTCACATGATACGCATCTCATGATTATCAAGTTTGCAGCAGTCACATGCCTTCGTCATCCATTGACTTCACGTAATACCAAATTTGGCATACGTGATGCTAGCGTAACGACCGCGAGCGCATCATGAATGTGGCATGTGGTAATGCCGTTACATGACACGCATGTCATGATTATCATGTTTAGATGTGTCATTTACTTATGTCGTCCGTTCACGTCACGTAATACCAAATTTCATACATGTGAAGCCAGCGACACGGCCACGAGAGCATCATGAGCGTATGATGTAGTCATGCTGTTACATGAAACGCGTCTCATGTTTATCATGTTTGCACCAGTCCCATACCTTCATCATCCATTCACGTCTCGTAATACCAAATTTGGTATATGTGACACTAGCGAAACGGCCACAAGCGCATCATGAGCGTGGTATGTAGTCATGACTCATGACTTACATGAGATGCATGTGATGATTTTCGCGTTAGAGTCTGTCGCTTGTGTTCGCCATGCAACCATGTCATACCATACCAGTTTTGCAACATGTCATGTGAACGAAATTACCGCAAGAGCAGAAGGACAATGAAATGTAAATCATGACATTCAAGATATACATATCATGCTTTTCATGTGATGACTAGACAAATACGTTCTTCACGCAGTCATGTTATGTCATACCAAGTTTGGTATTGATACTATTATCGAAATGGCCAGGAGAGCTGAATGTCCTAGGCGGCTAGATAGATAGATAGATAGATAGATAGATAGATAGATAGATAGATAGATAGATAGATAGATAGATAGATAGATAGATAGATAGATAGATAGATAGATAGATAGATAGATAGATAGATAGATAGATAGATAGATAGATAGATAGATAGATAGATAGATAGATAGATAGATAGATAGATAGATAGATAGATAGATAGATAGATAGATAGATAGATAGATAGATAGATAGATAGATAGATAGATAGATAGATAGATAGATAGATAGATAGATAGATAGATAGATAGATAGATAGATAGATAGATAGATAGATAGATAGATAGATAGATAGATAGATAGATAGATAGATAGATAGATAGATAGATAGATAGATAGATAGATAGATAGATAGATAGATAGATACGCTCAAAGTCGCCCAAGTTCGCTAAGAAATGCTTCGCATTTAAAAGACTGTTTGTTATCCTACTCTCATGAAAATTATCATGCATGCGTACCATCAAATGGAGCGTTCAAACCCATAAACAGGTCTGAAATATCTCATTTAGAAAAAAAGTAATGACAAATTTCCACATTACAATAACGACAATCATTGCAACTCACAATAAATTTTAGTTTTGAAAACTACATGTTTCCTCTAAAAGGTTCATCTCACAGGCTGAAGCAAACTAGATCTCAAAACGGCTATTTCTTTGACCTGAAATAATTTTTAAACTTGGAAAGTAAAAATGAGCATCCAATAATTAGCTGGTATTTATCATATGACTACAATTTTATTGAGGCTGAGAGAAAAAAAAAAAGCTTTAGCCTGTAGTTCAAGTGCTGCGGAAAAGAATGGTACCAAGTTTGTTTAGATATCTTTACTGAAACTCGCTCAAAACCTCCGTAAGGCAGATTCATTTCACAATAGTAACAGTGCTAGGAAAGTTACGTTCCCAGTTTTAAAAACATATGTTATTTTATATATAATTCTTTTAACAAAAATAAATGGTGTTTTGCCATATTATAAATTTTTTTCAAAACATTCTTTTGACTCAAAATACGTGAAGTTGCAATTTTCCAAAGTCAGCATTTTTCACAATTAAGGGCTTTCTAAGACCCTCATCGTCCTTGACATTGTTCATACACGAATATATGTGTATTATGAATCTCTGTTTTTAAACCCAGGGGCGTAGTGAAGCAGGGTGGTGCTTAACAAGGAAGTACCGAACAAACCAAAGTTATATCGCAGTAAAAAAGAGCAAATCATAAAATGCCTGAAACAAAATACAAAAAATACCGTTATAGACGTGACTTCGTTACTGTGTTTATGAAAGTCCGAGTGATAATTCTGTAAGTCAAGAGAAACAGCCGCATGCAGGCATGTTCCTTTTTTTCTCTCGATAAGAAGAAAGGTAAATAGAGACGGATGCAAGTATTCGCTGTTCGCAATGACAGTTCAGTGATGTTTGCTTTTGCTGCTTTCATATCTCAATAACCTAGCGGATTCCTTTTCTGTAGGATTCGGTGAACGGTGACTTCATCAGAGGAGGTGGTCATGCATTTTGTTATCCTCGGCTTCTCTTCAAACGTTTTCGAGGGTCTTCGTAGGCCTAGGAGACAACATAAGGAAGACTGTGCTGAACAACTGAAGCACTACAATGTTCCAGGGATATCGACATGTGAATATAGGCGTTCACTAGAGTAGCTCATTGATGTCGCTAAGCGAAGATCAAATAAGAACCATGGGCGTGACCTGTGTGTTTATCTGAGGTGTAGGTTACGTGAACGAGCAACAATGTCCGACGAGCTAGTGATGTAGGTGTATGGTAACACATTACGGCATAGTGCGTAGAGTCTGCATGTCAGAAACGTATTGGTTTTCTTCTAGGTCAGTAATGAAAGATAGGTACGCCTGGCTAACCAGCTAGCTCCAGATTGACCGTGTTCCATCTTACGCTTGCCGTAGTCAATAGTCCGCCGGTAGAACTAGTTGTCCAGTTGTCCCTTGTTTCGCATAGTGATGGTAGAGTATGCGCTCAGTGTGTGGAAGAACAACATTAATCTGCACAAATGTATTGGTCCGTCGTCCTGTTTACCATGCCCTCGAATAGAATGGCACGGCCAATATTGAAGCATGGCGCAATACTGATATTGTCATCTGTTTGTGTAATATACTCTTGCAAGCCGGTTCTGTCTGGCTTGCAAGAGTATTCTATTTTAGGCGATTGTGTTTGTGACTGCTGTTCTGCTTGGCTCGTATTGTGTTATTGTACTTTTGGCCCTGTTGCCCCGACCCTTCTGTTACGCTTTTCTTCTGTGCGTTTTTAGGCTGTTTTATTCGGTTGTTTATTTTGTGTACCTTTTTCCATGCACCAGCAAAAACCTTATAGTTGTTCCTGAACATGTGAAATAATTGATTGATTTATTGGTTTAATATTCAATTGATTTATTGATTCATTCATTCATTGATCAATCACGCATATTTTTATTCAAACATTGTTAACTTCTCTTCGTTATTTTCAGGTTCATTTACTGTAGTTTTCAGGTTTTTTCCACTAAGAGAAACAAAGGCATTGTTTTCTTGTTGCTTTTCTATATCTTTCACTCTGTTTTGTTATGTTATTCCTCACCCTTATTTAACCTGTAACAACAGTCAATCAGGGGTGTTTGTGCCCAAGACTCCTACTATCTTCCTTGATCTTTTTATAGAGATTTATATTATATCAACGTTCTTGACAGGTTTTTGAGTCATCGTGGCTGCACCATTATGTTCCTTGTAAAAACCGAATCTACATTACTATCCCCCTCTCCATCGTATGTTATACGTGTCCTATGTAATATATGTTATAAATACGTGTGATTGTATGTTATGTGATGTGTGCAATAATATTCCCTGGCGCATCGTGTGACTGAAGCAGAGATTAAGCGAGGACGCCCTACCTTCGCCGGAACAAGAAATATTTGAAATAACTTTGCATTCTATTATATTACTCTCTAGCGCTCAGAGGGCGCATTCAATATCATCCTTTAATGAGTAAGGCCCGAGTTTGAATTATGCTAAAGCTTAGAGAAAACGCTTTGTGCGTCTATACTGAGCATATAAGTACACAGAGTGAGGGAGGGGCGAGTTTCTCGGGTAGCAACTATCAACTTTGACTATAAGAGCACGGTCAGGATTTACTCTGCAGACATAAGCCACTCGTATATCAATCGACATGCTGAGCTTTCAGAACCTAGTGACTGCGCAATCTGCTTCTCTCTCTGAAGCGAACGTATTCTCTTACACAAGCGTTTTTTAGAGCTAGACGAAACTCGATCTAAAAGAGTTGGCTGCCTGCCTTCCTTCGTTTAACGTTACAATTTCTTACTATCGCACTGTTCATTTCGCCCTTGCGGTGAAACTGTGATATTTTATTATGAGGTTTCTTATAAGCAGGCTAGGCAGTAGACATTTTCGCACCTTTTCTGCACGAGCGTAGTATGCACAAGCAAAGATGACCACTTCATAAAAATAATCACGCAGATGTAAAATTTAACACAGACTTTAAAAAACATTTGCACCTCTACTTCCTTGCGCACTTCCTAGGATCTGCCAAAACACAAGCTTAATCAACGATCTCCCATATCATGTGGATTCAGTTCTGTACACAGTCAAGCCCATTATTCGAGCCTCGTTGTAATCCTTAGTAAGATTAACTTATCACTGTTTTCGTTACACGGCTAATTCTTTTCGCGGTGGTCTTGTCTTTCGCGAAGATGAAATAACGATACTAAAAAAAACTAAGGAAGATGAAAGAAGCGTTGTTTCATCATTGTAATATTGTAATGTCTCGATAGAAAAAAAAACACGAAAGAAAAAAGTACAACACAGCCCACAGGCCTTTATAAGCTGCAACCCGGCAAATACAAGGTCCCAACTCTCTCTCTTCAGCCACCAGAGCCTCGCTGTTCTAAGCTTTCCTTCTCATATAAAAACAAAGTGGCAAACGATTCTTCTGTCCACGGCATGGCAAGTTGCCTGACGGCCAGTGGCGAGACGAGAGTGGGGAAACAGCCAAGCCGCCGCTTCTCGTGTTTCGGCACCACAGTTGCTCTGTCGCAGCGGGGACGCGTAGCTGGCTAATGCGTTCGGACGTGGCGTTAACGCCACCTGAAGCGCGCCGAGATTACCGGGCGACGTGGCGCTGCAAGGCACAGTGGCCTACGCTGTCAGACTGAGATTAGCGGGATCGCCAGGCGTGGCTTATACTTCTGCGTTGGGTAGTTACCTTCTGCATTCGTCACTCGTCCGTTGTGTCTGCGGTAACGTCGTGCAACCTAGTGCATTCCTTCAGTCACGAATTCCCCCACTTTCAAATTGTGAGTCGCTGATAGTCCTATGAAAAGAATCCGGCGTGCTAAAAAATTCATTGTAGTTTATCCGCGCTCTCAGAACGTGCGTTTGGGTCATCTCTTTGGAAATTAGGAACGCTTACTGTTTCTTAATCGCGCTTCGCATCCTGCACCTTTAAAACTGGCCTTTATTCAATAGCAATAATACGGCGCTGTGCGTAACATCTTGAAATTAGTTATATAAAGATACGAAATAGTTTGCTCCTACAGACACTTATGGGTGGCGTCATGTTTCATGGCTTTGTACAGGCATACCTACAAGTATAGAAAACACCAAAGTTCACTTTGCACCAAAGATTGGCGGATCCCATGCTTCGTGGGAATCGGCTTTATGCAAAGAAGCCGGAGAGAAATTATCTACATTGAATTGTTTTGGCTTTGAAGCAAGCGTATCGAGGTAGATCAGCGTTAAGTGCAGTAGTTGTGTTATCATCAAAGGGTATTAAGAACGTCCACAACACTGACGTCTACACAGAGTAACTGATAATCAGACGTAAGTTCAACACTCACGTCGGAGCAAAGACGTCAGAATTATCAAAACAAAGGATGCTTTACGGTATGACGATATGAATATTACACGCAACGTTCGTTAGCATATTCACCGGGGTGAAGCAAAGCTTGAATATAGCTTGTCAAATCGTGTGATGCAAGTACAATGTTTATTAGACTGCTATAACAGTGGACCGAACATTGGAGCAACAATTGTCGTTAAGCTGGCATGACGTATCTCTCCGGCTTACGAATGTGATGGTTACTGCTTGGTTATAAAGTTAGATAGACAGGGGCGCTGTGCAAAGTTGCCTGAGTTTCGCAAAATTCAGAATCGGTCCGAGCTCTTGCAACACCCGTTATGAACGAGCTAACAGTTCTGAACGGTCAAATCCATCCCTCAGCGCACACTGCGTGCCATATATGGCGCGATGAGACGCGGCTTCACGTCAACGGCAGTCGATAAATTTTGGTAGTGTATTCCAACCAGAGGCATTGTCTTTCTTTTTTTTTGTCGTTACACCGAGTTCAGAAAAGCGCGCATGCAAGAAATCTGTCAGGCACATTTACTAAGAATATTTTGGAGGTATGTGTGTTTAAATTTATTTGAAAGCTTTTAATGTCTGCACTTAGAATCCTTTAAAACAGTGGTCGACAACCTTTTGAACTTACCAGTAATGTAAAAAGCTGTAATAAAAAAAATTCAGCAGATCCCACGTACCTGAGAATCCCCGTTATGCGAAGCATGCGGGAGAAAGGTGACCGTGTTGCAAGTTTTTATTGAGTGACACGTCATGAAATGACGCTAAATTAATGTACAAATGTCGCACACACAGCCATATGTTGAAGAGTTGCAGATGTTTATATAACCAGTTGTTGGCACTTGCGCAACGATGCCAAGTGGAACATGCGTATTAGCAAAACCGGAAGCTGATACGAAGCGCTGATGCTCGCGTAGATGCTTGCCCTAAACACTGCTACATAAATCAACTTCAGCATGGCAACTAACCAGATCTGACGTTAACCCGACGTGACGGCTCTATCAAAATTGTACATATGTAATGTTTATAAAATTAGGTAGGCAGCATTGAAACCACTATCAACGTTTCACGAAGACTAGTGTCTATTTGTAAATTAGTTCCGAGACCTGGCCTAGCTCTGTGGTAAAATGCTTCATTGGCACCCAGAAGGCTTGGGTTCGATTTCAGCTGGGACTCGTTGGGTCGACGCTACCAACGTCGGGTATTTTTTCACATTGGCGCGTTAAAATTGCCCATGTGTGTTCTCGTCGTTCATTAGCAGATACCAAGTGTCAACCACCTGTAGCACATACCTGCATACCAGCGGCACATACCCGCCCGTGGGTATGTGCCACTGTGTGACGGGAAATGTTTGATGACGTACGCAACAGGACTGTGACATTATTCATGTGTTGACAAGCGCGTCGTATTCGTTAAACCATCTTACCCTATCATGCTAATTTTGGTTCATGCCAAGTAAATGGGGTGACCACGAGAGCACACAAGCGTAAGCGGCTAGATAGATAGATAGATAGATAGATAGATAGATAGATAGATATGCTCAAAGTCATCGAAGCTCGCTAAGAAATGCTTCGGATTTAAAATGATGTGTTAATTTGGCACACATGTCCCAAGGTTTAGAAACATAAGCTAGAACCACGAACTCCATTTGAAGTCGAAACTACCGTATTGATCTTTATACAGGGAGTGACACATAAAGGGGCGGGGGATCTGACATAGTCTTGGGGGGCACATAAAACTGCTATGTGGGCCGCATGCGGCTTACGAGCCGCAGGTTGTCGACCCGTGCTTTCGAATGATCTGAACTGTGGCTTTCGAGATTCGTGCCGGCTTAGCACCTTACAACACCATGGACCGAGACAATCGCCGACACCACGTGTATAGGCTTCAAAAAGCCCACTGTGTTACGTGGCTATTGTGCATACACAAATGGCCTATTCCTTTCCCCATCATCATCTACGTTGAACACAAAAGGAGGGGAGCACAACAGAATAGGGACTAGAGAAGAGGGCGAAGAAAGCACGTATCTTGCGTTTAAAATGAATCAATACCAAGTAGTCCAAATGGCTGTTTTGCTACAATCACCTTTATCGCTGTTTTGCCTCTTTTTATTTTTTTTCCTTTTTCAGACTGGCAGGCTAGAGAGTGCAGAAGCTCAGGTTACTTTCCTGCGCATTCGGCAGTGATGACCATCAAGCAATTGCACTATCGTATGTTTAACAGCTCGATATTGTCAACACATAGACAGAACGCGCGCCAAACTCGGCAGCGGTGTTTACTAGCTAAATATGTATGCATATTGAGAACAATATACCCTTCTGCATACATCACGCTTTGTATGTATTTAGTAAAAGATACGTTGTCTCTTTTGCTTTTTTTACAATATTATGCTTGCTCTTGCTTTCTTTTTTATTAATATGTGGCTCTACATGTACGACTTCTACCTTTGAAAGCATTCTAGTCTTGACAAAAAACGTTCATCAGATGAAGTCACTAAAGTAACGCGCTGTCATTGAAGCTGCTGTTGCAAACCTAAACTTTCGCACCTGCTTTGACAGTGGTGTAATTCGGTCGTAATAAAATGTGTGCCGTGAGCTTAACGCTGAGACACGGGCTTTCATTGTTTGTCAGCGTTCATATTGAATTGTATTAGCCTACAGACCTGTGGCGGATGCATTGCGCAGGGAGTCAGCCAGAATTGAAGAAACATTTTATATTCAACCTGATGACCGACAAATGGAACAATACTTGTGTCCGTCTTTGTGTGCATGCACCCTCATCTGTTACATCTTTTCTCTGGGTCTTCAAGCTTAGAAGAGTATCCGAATGGCGGCTCCTGTAGAGGAATGGATTGCGTGGGAAACCGCCGAGGTATTGCGCCCATACGCGCCGATCTTGCAGGGCATTTTGACTACGGGTTTTCGCTATCACAATCATGGCCTGTCCCGTATTGAGCAAGAAGTGTGCACGGGTGGGACGGGTACATGACTGCACGCAGCCGCAGGGCACAGAGAACCATGCATCTAGGAACGTAAGAAAGTGAGGGCACGATGGTTCACGGCTGTGGAATACAGGAAAAACCTTGCAGGTTTTTGTACCAGCCTTTATTTTTCCTACTTTATTTCTCTCTTCCATGCTCGAATAAATTGATGGGGTCTCTGTCGGCTTTAGGAACCCGAAATACATGCTCGGTTCAATCTCTGCTCAATATGCAAATTGAGACGGGAAATTTCAGACGATTTCATATTTATTCGAGGGGTTATCATTTTTTAATGTACTTTTTTCTGTTTTTGTGCTGTTCGAGCAACCGTCGTGGCCCAGTTCTGGGAGAGGGTATTGAGTTAAGTTTTTCGTGAGCCTTCCAATCATGCTGCGATGCTCCTCTTCTTGTTTTGCTTCGCTAGTCATGGAATTACATTTTCTATGTTTTCTTTCTTGTCGTTTGATGCATCCTGTACAAATTACTAGTCTTGCTTTTTTTTTCATAATCTATACCCATCGTGAACATACGTGGGTACTTGACTACTCTTGTGAAGTGCAAAGTAGACTGCTTTCACTTGCGGATTGGGGAGCACCACTGCCACGAGTTCTTGCAGGTAGTCAACGAGTATCGGGTATTGAAATAAGCTTCGTTTTGTCAACCATTTTTAAAATCTTACATTTAGGATTTGTGTGGCTAGGAAACATGCGTTTTTAAAGCGAAAGCACTACATTCCACATCAAACACGAAAAGAGGACGTCTATGTGAGCGTCGAAGTAAGTGATGCAAAAACATGATTCGCTGACGTCCCCATTTGATGTCATATTGACGGCACATAATATGACGTGACATGATGACGACAAACACAATCGACAAAAAAGAAACAAGACAGTTTCGACTCTAACTCATCTTACACAAATGCATAAGCGCCGGAGAGAGTTTTCAATTATAATGAAATTACTGGAATAAAATGAAGCCTTTCTTATTTCACATAATAGTGGTCCACAAAAAAGAGTAAGTACCGTGCGCTGGAATGATGGGAAGAAATAAAAGCCAATGGAGTAATCCTACGAATGATGCTTTCATATGGGTGAATGAAAAAACTTTATTGATTGTCTGGCAGAATATTGCCCCTGGATCTGGTCCCAAGCATACCCACAAAAAGATTCGAAAACGCGTAACGTGCCACAAGTATCGCTGATTGGACTGTTTTCTAATTATACTCCCAGCAAAGGAATAGCCCACATGTATCTTTAAAGCAAGATATCGCCTGTTGCCTACGCGTATCTTTATAGCAAGACATAACCTGTGGCCTTCTTGACAGAGTTCCTTCTTCTTTTCAACTTGCACATGTTATGATTAAATATGCCACATGTCTGCCTGGCACACGTCGCTACTGAAGAGCGATTTCCTTTTTGTGTACGTTAAGTAGACGTACACAGAGCGTTTCATGTAAATTGTAACATTGAAACCTTGAATTTTTTTCCATTCATGTGCACAAAAAACAATGTTGCCTACGAAGAAAGAACTCGTGAGTTTGACTTGTCTATCCTAATAAATGAGCCGACTTACGTATTGAGGCATACTATTTCAGATGCTCAAATATGATTATTAGGGTTCTCTATGCAAGAACGGCTTTATCGTCGACACCTGGCAGTTAGAACAACCCTCGGCTCGAAGACAGTCCCGACACATTTACTGGATTTAAAGTGACACGTCTTACCACAGGTCTGAATTCTATGTGCGTGCGAAGTGTTTGTATTCAGAAATTCAGACTTCAGAAATGCTTTTATATTCCAACGAAATTGTTGGGGGTCCGAAATTGTTGGGGCAACGCACTGAGCAACTGACCGAGATTATCGTATAATTTACTGCAGTTACTTCGGCCGATGCCCCATCGTCCAAGCTTGCTTCCCGAGGTGCTGCTTCATTGCCGGACGCCCTGATTGCTGCCACGGACTACCTTGCTCGTGGCGCCTTAGCAGACTGCGCAGCTCTAGCTACGGCTGCGTTTTCGGTGATATCACCACTGGGCGGCACTGGAATCGTCAAGCAACGCTATAAAGTTACTTCGGCCGATGCCCGATCGTCCAAGCTTGCTTCCCGAGGTGCTGCTTCATCGCCGGACGCCCTGATTGCTGCCACGGACTACCTTGCTCGTGGCGCCTTCGGGGACTGCGCAGCTCTACTTACGGCTGCGTTTTCAGTTATATCACCACTGGGCGGCACTGGAATCGTCAAGCAACGCTATAAAAGTCCGGCACTGTCGTCGGGATGTCATTGGCAGCAGCGGCAGCGCACTGAGCAACTGACCGAGATTACCGTATAATTTACTGCAGTTACTTCGGCCGATGCCCCATCGTCCAAGCTTGCTTCCCGAGGTGCTGCTTCATCGCCGGACGCCCTGATTGCTGCCACGGACTACCTTGCTCGTGGCGCTTTCGGAGACTGCGCAGCTCTACTTACGGCTGCGTTTTCGGTGATATCACCACTGGGCGGCACTGGAATCGTCAAGCAACGCTATAAAAGTCCGGCACTGTCGTCGGGATGTCATTGGCAGCAGCGGCAGCGCACTGAGCAACTGACCGAGATTACCGTATAATTTACTGCAGTTACTTCGGCCGATGCCCCATCGTCCAAGCTTGCTTCCCGAGGCGTCCTGCTTCATCGCCGGACGCCCTGATTGCTGCCACGGACTACCTTGCTCGTGGCGCCTTCGGAGACTGCGCAGCTCTACCTACGGCTGCGTTTTCGGTGATATCACCACTGGGCGGCACTGGAATCGTAAAGCAACGCTATAAAGTTACTTCGGCCGATGACCGATCGTCCAAGCTTGCTTCCCGAGGTGCTGCTTCATCGCCGGACGCCCTGATTGCTGCCACGGACTACCTTGCTCGTGGCGCCTTCGGGGACTGCGCAGCTCTACTTACGGCTGCGTTTTCGGTGATATCACCACTGGGCGGCACTGGAATCGTCAAGCAACGCTATAAAAGTCCGGCACTGTCGTCGGGATGTCATTGGCAGCTGCGGCAGCGCACTGAGCAACTGACCGAGATTACCGTATAATTTACTGCAGTTACTTCGGCCGATGCCCCATCGTCCAAGCTTGCTTCCCGAGGTGCTGCTTCATCGGCGGACGCCCTGATTGCTGCCACGGACTACCTTGTTCGTGGCGCCTTCGGAGACTGCGCAGCTCTACTTACGGCTGCGTTTTCGGTGATATCCCCACTGGGCGGCACTGGAATCGTCAAGCAACGCTATAAAAGTCCGGCACTGTCGTCGGGTTGTCATTGGCAGCAGCGGCAGCGCACTGAGCAACTGACCGAGATTATCGTATAATTTACTGCAGTTACTTCGGCCGATGCCCCATCGTCCAAGCTTGCTTCCCGAGGTGCTGCTTCATCGCCGGACGCCCTGATTGCTGCCACGGACTACCTTGCTCGTGGCGCCTTCGGAGACTGCGCAGCTCTACCTACGGCTGCGTTTTCGGTGATATCACCACTGGGCGGCACTGGAATCGTAAAGCAACGCTATAAAGTTACTTCGGCCGATGACCGATCGTCCAAGCTTGCTTCCCGAGGTGCTGCTTCATCGCCGGACGCCCTGATTGCTGCCACGGACTACCTTGCTCGTGGCGCCTTCGGGGACTGCGCAGCTCTACTTACGGCTGCGTTTTCGGTGATATCACCACTGGGCGGCACTGGAATCGTCAAGCAACGCTATCAAAGTCCGGCACTGTCGTCGGGATGTCATTGGCAGCTGCGGCAGCGCACTGAGCAACTGACCGAGATTACCGTATAATTTACTGCAGTTACTTCGGCCGATGCCCCATCGTCCAAGCTTGCTTCCCGAGGTGCTGCTTCATCGGCGGACGCCCTGATTGCTGCCACGGACTACCTTGTTCGTGGCGCCTTCGGAGACTGCGCAGCTCTACCTACGGCTGCGTTTTCGGTGATATCACCACTGGGCGGCACTGGAATCGTAAAGCAACGCTATAAAGTTACTTCGGCCGATGCCCGATCGTCCAAGCTTGCTTCCCGAGGTGCTGCTTCATCGCCGGACGCCCTGATTGCTGCCACGGACTACCTTGCTCGTGGCGCCTTCGGGAACTGCGCAGCTCTACTTACGGCTGCGTTTTCGATGATATCACCACTGGGCGGCACTGGAATCATCAAGCAACGCTATAAAAGTCCGGCACTGTCGTCGGGATGTCATTGGCAGCAGCGGCAGCGCACTGAGCAACTGACCGAGATTACCGTATAATTTACTGCAGGTTGGTTTTCACGCCATTTGCGATTCTTTCGTTTCTCATTTGCTGTCGCTGCTGCCGTTGTTCGCATTTTGAGCTTGTCTGAGTGTCTTCTACCTGTGTCCAAAATGCCAACGAATGCTGAACTGGCAAAGAGATTAGAAGAACTCGAGGAGAAGCTGAAAGCCGAGGCTTTGGTGGAGTCGCTGTTCGCAAGGATTCTGTTAAAGCTGCATAATTCTGGTTTCGATGCGGTGCAAATGAAGAAAGAAGTTGATGACCTTGTTGCTAGTGCAAAATTCACGGAAAAAATTGTTGAGGAATTAAGGCAAGACAATGCTGCCTTGATGGCCGAAAACAAATCACTGAAGTCTGAAAACTGCATGATGTCTAAGAAACTAGCTGAAATCGAACAATATTCACGGCTCAACAACGTCGAGATCAGAGGTGTACCGTGCACACAAGGGGAGGACTGTGTCGCGATCTTGCAAATGGTGGGTGAAAAGATCGGATGCCCGGTGTCACCATCTGACCTTGACGTCGTTCACCGTGTTCCTACAGCAAAAGGAATGCAACAAAAACCTTCTTGTGCGATTTTGTTCAAGGGATAAGAAGACTGAATTCATAAGAAAGGCCCGACAAGCTAAGCTCTGCCTGAGGGACATCAACATAACACAGACACCTGACAATCCCGTGTACGTAAATGAGCATTTGACCCCTGCGAACAAGGCTCTCTTTTCTAAGGCTATGGCTCTAAAGAAAGAGAAAAATGGATGTTTTTGTGGACAACAAACTGCCAAATCAAAGCTCGCAAGACAACCGACAGTAAAGTATACAGGATACGCGATGAGGCTGGTCTGGCTAAAATAAACTAATTGGCTCCCATTGTACATAATGCGCATGCGCCAGCCATGCCTTCCTCGTCGGCTCTTCTGTCACCCGTGCAACTAAACTCGTTTTTAGGGAGTAACTCCCGCTCTTTTATTCATCTTAATGCCAGAAGCCTATGAAAACATGTTGATGAATTTGAAAGTCTTCTTTCCACGTTTACCAATCCTTTCTCAGTATTTGCAGTTACAGAAACTTGGTTATCAAAAGACGATAGAAATCTGTTCGGTTTCCCTTCCTACACGCCATATTACAGTCACAGGTTATCTAGCAATCATGGTGGCGCAGCCACATACGTATCTTCTAACGCTTCCTGTAAACGAAGGTTTGATCTCGAATTAAACACGCTCTACTGTGAATCGGTCTGGCTTGAGTTTGAGCATACTTTTCTTAATATAGATAACAAAAGATTCATATTAGGCTGTATATACCGCTCACCGTCTTCTCCAGTTACTGAATTTTGCACAAACTTGCAACGCTCCCTAAATGTTATTTCCCTTGAAAATAAAAATGCTATTATCATGAGTGACATCAACATTAATTTACTAGACGATTTGTCACCTAACTCAATCAACTATCTAGCTGCACTAAACAGCTTCGGATATGAATCTTTAATCAGTCTTCCAACTAGACCAAACAGCAATAGCAATGGGTCCCTCATTGATCATGCATTTTCAAATCTACTCACGGCACCAGACGCTGGAGTGCTAGAAATTAATATTACTGACCACTATCCCATATTTCTGCGTTTCGATTCCACTGCAAAACGTGATTCACCTTCCTTTATTCGTGATATATTGGACAAGCAGAAATTTATTGATACCGTTGCTAACACTCAGTGGTCTGAAGTTTATCTTAAAGCTGATGCACAAGAAGCTTTCACCCTCTTTTCATCTTTGCTCCTATCACATGTTCAATCTTGTACAGATAAGCAAAAATGCAAAAAAATAATCGCATCACCAGCAAATCCCTGGCTGACGAGGGGATTACTAACAGACATGCGCAAACGTGACAACCTCTACAAAAAAACTAAAAGGCAACCGTTTAACACGAATTTGCTTGCTCGCAATAAACAATTTTGCAACCTAATAAACACCTAGCTAAAGGAAGCTAAAAGAAAGTATTATGCGCAAAAAATAACTGAGGCCGGAAATAGTACGAGAAAAAAATGGGACATCACTAATTCCTTTTTAAATAGGAACCCACGTTCGGATAAAATAGCTACAGTTCTTCATAATGATGTCACTTATAGTGACCCAGCTGACATCGCCGATCAGTTTGCAAACTTCTTCTTTAACGTCGAGCACACCCTACCTTTATTAAATAAAATGGCCTTTGATCGCCTACCCCATTCGTTCTTTCTGTTTCCCACAACTCCAGATGAAATAATCAGCGTTATAGGCACCCTAAAAATGACGAGTGCTGGCCTTGACGGCACTAACCCCTCCCATATAAAAATGGTAGCTCACCTTATATCAAATGTATTCTCTTCAATTGTGAATTTAATGTTTAGAGAAGGTGTTTTCCCGCATGAACTGAAGCAGGGTAAAATAATCCCCGTACATAAAAAAGGAGATGCTTCGCTATCGAATAACTACCGCCCCATTTGCATGTTACCCTTTTTGAGCAAAGTAATTGAAAAACTGATCTGTACACGTCTCACAAATTACCTGAACAAATTTAATATACTATCGCCTTGTCAATTTGACTTCCGTTCCGGCTACTCCAGTGACCTTGCGCTAGTCTCACTTACTGACCAATTAAAAAAGGCTATTGACAACGGTTACTATGCGGGCAGCGTTTTCATCGAAATTTGGAGACGTGATAAGAAAGATTGAAAAGAAATTTGGAGACGTGATAGCCTGCGGCTATTGTCAGTGAAATGAGGACGACACTAATTGATTATAGAAACACAGTTCATTCAGAATGTTTGTTGTGAGAGTTCCAAACTTGCTTCGATGGGGGTGGCCACATTTATTCACAACGCCTTAGGTTCGTGAATTCTAGTATTAGGCTGTAAATTTAGTTTGGCAGACGAACAATAGGAAAGTTAACATACGAAGACAAACAAACTTTCTGGAGCCAGGCTAAGTGTAGCAATTTTTAAGTCATACAGAAGCCTTTAATTTGCTTGTGCAGCGTTTTTATGTTTTATGCCTATATCATGTGAGCTTTGGGATCTGATGAAGGGCGTAAAAGTTGCAAACATACAGAGAGGTACCCTACTTCAATTAAGACTATATTGTGAGCATATATTATATTGTAAAATAGCTCTGGTATGCCACAGGACAGCTAATGACACAAAGGCATACAAGTAGAAAAAACAAGAAGTGATTCACCATTTCCAAATCACACGAGAATAATTAATCATCGTTATTAGCAACAGCATCAGCAAGTGTGCAACGTCGCAGGTGCGTGTTTAGCCTTATGAAGGCGTAATGATTACTTCGCCACGTCACAAAAGGGAAAATTGTGTAGTAGTACTTCGTAATTATGGTATCACAAGTGGGAATTACTCAGTTGGTAATGCGGGATAGCGCACAGTGTTTTCGTTCCTTTCGGCATAGTTGAGGTAACCACCATGAAGCGAGTCAAGTCTAGCGATTAATAAGGGGATGTGAACGGGGTCCAATTACGCTGTCACTTTCTACTTTCAAAGATGAAGCTTGATTGTTATCCGTATTTTCAAGCAATTTTTGGTGTAAAACATAAAACCGCCTAACACATTCCCTCAAATTATAACTCGATTATTTTAATGCTTAGCAAGATGCGTGGGCTCAAATAGTCGATGGCTAGAAGAAATATGTTTCATATATTTCAGTAGTCTATGAGAAATACAAAAGACTACAGAAAAAAGATGAACCAACATCAAATCACCCCTAGAACGGTGCATCTACGATAAAAACTCAAGACACATAACGACTACTTTTGCGTTTAACGAACCTAAAGCTATACCTATATGCGAAACTACATCATAATTAGCAGAAACGCTCAGCTTTGTATGTGCTTATAAAACATATAAAATAGTAATAAATATTTTCCAACGTTGCAATTTTCTCAATTTAGTGCTGCTGTCACTCTGTCACTCTTAATATGCAACCAATATCCTTTTGGCATTGTCATTTTGTTTCTTTTGTGTTGATTTGCGGAGAGAAAAGTCGTGGTTAGCACCCATAGATACTCTCCATACTTCCTCAGCCACACATACAAGTACTTATACGCACACGTTTATAAAAATTTGTTAACGCATGTTATAACACCAACATAGAACACCGGCATGCTAAAGCTCACGTTCAGTTTACCCAGCAGGTTGTAATAATGAGGATCATAATGCTTTTGTCGTAAATACAATTATAAATATTCCTTTCAAAGAACCGCTATCATCTGAGCTGGAATAGCCATAAATATTAGCAAAAAAGCAAAAAGATCAAATCCCGGCTCTATATAAATAATGGTGTTCAGAGCATAGTTTATGGCTGTAATGGAAATATACTTCTGCCAACATGTATCTCTTAAAACTAGAAAATTGCAACAAAGATTCTACTTTTATGCAGCACCAGACCAGAAACACCGATATCATGGGGCTCTCGTATCTACTTGCTGCACCTTCTAAAATGCGTAGCGGTTCACCTCTCTTGCCGTGATCACCATCGATCTCGTTATCATTTTCATAGTTTGTTCAGAACCACCTCAAGGCGTGGGAAATATAGCCAAGGAGCGCAAGGAGCCACCGAGGTCATATATAATCACTGGCACCATCTTTTAAGAATCGGCGAATGATCCGCGCTTCTTTCACGATACCGTGTAAAATAAATATGCGGCCGAAAATGCATCCCTTTTCTTGTTCGAATTTCCGGTCATGGGATTTGGCCCTCCTGAACCTGCGTCATTTATGTTGGTTTTCGGGAGACCCTGAAACACCTTTTGAATCATGTTCCTTGCGAAGCGCACCACCGTCCTTATTTGTTTATTTCAATCCCCCAAGAACCTTCAGTATCCCACATTCGTGCAACAACCGTTATCCATCACTTTACGCCTTTGCATAATTTTCTGTCCTAAATGTTCTGCTGCTGGGCCGTTAAGTTAGGAATACTATGCAGTTTATCTCTCTTTTTTTAAATAAAAAAACATCGGTTGTGCTGAATGCATACCTGATGATAGACGCACGCTCAGGAACTTTCATTGGCGGCTGTCCAAAATATCGTACACGTTTAACACATCCATATTGGTTTTCAAAGGGAAGGTTTTCTTCTAACTATTCTTTCTTCTTTATTTCAGTGGCTCTTTCTGAAATTCTTGAGTGGGAAATGCACAAAAATCGCGTCCTGCCTATTTATAATCCAGACTCTTTATGAACCTTACTGAAGAGCCTGCAAAAACTTTTCGTTCTGTTTTTCATGTCTCTTTGGTTGTAGATAAATTCCCAACCTTTCTTATTATTTTTTCTCTGTGTTCATCTCACCAGGAGTTCAAATATAACAGGGGCCTCAAAATATTTTAAGCTGCCTTGAAGATATCGCGAAAAGAACACACACAAAAAAACGGGAAAAATAGAGCGTCAGTTATTTCTCGATGTTGTGTTCATCATTTGTCACGGCAAAATATGTCAGAATAGCGAAGAAAATTAGGTGAAGGAGCCTAACCAGCATTGTTGAATATACTTGACTTCCTAGACCAGAGCACTTCCTGGCGACAATAAGAAAAAAATTCACAAGCATCGCTTTTAAAAACAGCTTAATTTATATCGCAATTTGAGAGCCTTCGAGTTTCGGCCAGTGATTATAGACTAAGAATGTCATGATGACTGTGACGTGTGACTTTGAGTGTGCGTGCCCTCCACTCTTTCCCTTTCTTCATCTTTCCAACTCTCTCATCCCTGTCCCCAGTGCAGGATAGCATACCGGTCGTTCTAGACTGGTTAACATCCCTGCCTTTGCTTCAGCTCCTTTTATTCTCCTCCATCTATTGTATTCAAAGGCTACGCATTGTGACTTTTTTTCTTTCCGCAAGTAAGACCGACGTTACAAACGCAGGGATTTAACAGTATTTAAGTTAAGCACGTTATAATAAACCCACGTTTCATATGCGTAGCACCTGCTGCCACTGTTATGTTAGCGCACATTCGAACAACTTGCTATGTGATTTTTTTTTCTTTTTACAGCTAATTAGCAGTGATGGTTTACAGCTGCTTGAGTGCATTACCGACGTTATATTGATGTACTGCCGACTGACAACCTGGTCAAATTTATGCTTCAGGGCCCTCAATTTTGATGGTCTGGTTTGTTTATTTGTGTAATCTGAAAATGCGATTTACTAATGCAAAAAAACACATGTGAGTGAATTAATAAAATGCATTCATCTGCGTAATGTCCTCCTCGACCCGCACATTTATATTAAATGAAATCGTGCGTCAATATGCAGCATAAATACAAAACGATAGTACTTTCGTCTGGTTAAGCAAATTATGGGCTAGATTCATTGAATACATTGTCTGACATTAGCCCTGTGTTAAAAACTTTGATTGACATTCTGTGTGGCTTCGATAACCAAGTGTTATTTTCTGAAATGCTTTGCACACGCTCAGCGTTGGCGCTTGAACATAAGAAGAATATTCAGCGCGTAAAACCATGAGAACTTTCCTGGAAAGTCAATTGAACGACGCAGGGAGAGGTACGTTCGATCGATAGCACTAACTCTTGCACGCGAGCCCGACAGACTTCATGTGAAGTGACACATGACAGCAAGCACACGAGGAGCTTAACGTCTCTCAAAAAGTTCGGCTGCGTCATGCTTTCATGCTCTTTTGTCTTGTTTTGCTTCTTTGCGTGCTTGGACGTATGTATGTTGCGGCAGGGAAGGGGAACTAAAACGGGAGTTCACTATAATTCGCTGCGTACCTGTTGGTGCTCGTGGGTGCGTGCCCGTAGATGAAAATTTCTGCGTGCGTCCTCTTTCTCTCCCTCTCCATGTCTGTCTGTCTCTCTCTCCCTCTCTCTGTGTGTGTGTGTGTGTGCGTGTGTGCGTGCGTATGCGTGTGTGTGTGTGTGTGTGTGTGCGTGTGTGTGTGTATGTGTGTGCCCGCGGAGAGGGGGATCTCGTCATCTCCATCTTAGCAAAATACAGCCAGAAAATAAAAGAAACTGTCATGTCTTAACAACCCTTTATTATTAGGTAACTTTCACATCCTTGTTCGCTTACCATTTTAGCTATAATACAAACCAACTGCTCTTATATAAATAACGATATTAACATAGTTACTGCGTTTACCATTCACCAGGCGTAATTCAGAAGTTATCACAATTCAACAAGGGGAATCATAAAGAAAATGAAAGGCTGTTGCAGATTTCAGAACCACCCGCGTGTTTTGAGGTAGCAAACACTGAAACACACACTCACGTTGCTTCATGGAGGTGAAGCCTAGGTACAATAGTCGAGGGTTAGCCAGCACCACATTCTTTCAGCAACGCCAATAAGCAACGCCAAAAAAAGTGCATATCACGTGTCCAGCAGGTGCGTATAAGAAGCCGCCGCCCCCACAACACCTCCCAATAATTTATTTTTTGCTTTCTTAATATAACCACCTATAGTTTTTCTTGTCTTTCAATGTCTCTCTCTCTCTCTCTCTCTATGTGGTCTATTTTCGTGGCGTTTATTTTTCCTGAAGTATATTTTACATATTGGCGTGCTCTAGTTCTTTTCTCTGTCTACATGTACCCTCAGGAACTGCAGCCCGCCATGCAGAAACTTTTTCTTTCGCAGGACTCGCTGTCATTCCCTGAACACCACTTTTCATGGGTTTTCTTCATTTCTTGATGTGTTTCACTTGATGCTTACTTTCTATTACTGCCCCACTTCAAGCACTAAAGGCTTCTTCGGCCTATTCCTGCGGCCTTTTTTGTGTATATATATATATATATATATATATATATATATATATATATATATATATATATATATATATATATATATATATATATATACTGCC